>NC_056739.1:478980345-479092845 GCF_019279795.1 Protopterus annectens
GAACACTAGAAAGGGTTAGAACAAACAAAACAAGCCTCAATGGGAAGCAGCAGTATTATGGTTCCCACCTCTCCTGTCCTGCTGTGCAGTTCCTGTAGTGCATCCCATATAACCTGCAAGGAATGAAGGTTTTCATAAACAGGGACAAAAACCATTGGAAGATGCAATGAAAAGTCAGAAGTCAGCATCACTGTTGGTGGACCAAAAAATAAAATGTGTGTGTGTGTGTGTGTGTGTGTGTGTGTGTGTGTGTGTGTGTGTGTGTGTGTGTGTGTGTGTGTGCGTATATATATATATATATATATATATATATATATATATATATATGTGTGTGTGTGTGTGTGTGTGTGTGTGTGTGTGTGTGTATATATATATATATATATATATATATATATATATATGTATATATGGGTTCAGTACATAATGCTGAAATTCCACAATCCCGAGACTCTGAATACTGATGACCAGAATCTCAAGATTGCGGAATCTCGAAAATAGTGAATGGAGATTGCCATACAGTGTGGAACGGGAACTTTGCAGTTCACTCCCACTGTATTGCGAACTTGGAGTTGGTATATTTAAGTGGCAGGGGGTGTGGTGGGTGCAGGGGGGCTTGATCCCTGCATAAATGTAAAGGTAAAGTTATTTTTTTAATTTGGGTGTTTTTTTTTTTGTCTGTTCAAAGTTTTGAAACTTCGGTCATATGGCCTCGGCCATATTATTTTCGAAGTTTTGAAACTTTGATCAAACAAAGTAGACCCATAGATATATATCTATACATATATATATATGTGTATATATATATATATACACGTATATACAAATATATAGATAGCTATGTTTGTTTGTATGTGTGTGTGTGTGTGTGTGTGTGTGTGTGTGTGTGTGTGTGTGTGTGTATACCTAAATATGGGTCCACTACAGAATCCCGAAAGCTCATAATCCCGAAGCCCAAAATCCTGAGACCAAAATCCTGAAAACACAAATAATGCTAATATGTCACTATAAAGACACTAATATCTACCAACTGACCCTGACCCTAACCCTAACCCTAAGGTCCATCACTATCGCACACTCACCTGACCCGCGCCCTAACCCTAACTCACTTAAACCGCCCCAACCCCAATATTTGTCACTATTGCATACATGCCTAACCTGCGCCCTAACCCTAACTCACTTAAACCGCCCCTAACCCTAACATAAAACCAACCGCACACTTACCTGAACCCAACGCATGACCTAACACCACAGGGCTAACAATAGCAAAGCCACAATGACGTCAGTATGTCCATTTTGTGTTTTCAAGATTTTGAGTTTCAGGATTTTGGGCTTTCGGGATTTTGAATTTTCAGGATTTTGGTCTCAGGATTTTGGGCTTCGGGATTATGAGCTTTCGGGATTCTGTAGTGGACCCCTAAATATACCTATATCAGGATATCAGGTCTGGTAACTGTGAAGCAGCATTAATTGCCAAACTATAAAATACTTTATACTCCTACAGTTTTTTCTTTTCCTTTTTGTCTTCTGTATCTCACACCTAAAAATATGCTGGAAGAGATAGATCTCCATGTACTACAGATATTCCAGTGACAGCACTAAACATGTTACAGCTTTCAAAGCTGTAAAACACTTGATGTTCTTAGACATTTATTTCTTCTTTTGTTTTCTTTCCCTCTCTCCCTCTCTCTGTCTTTCTTTATCTGGTAATACACAAAGCCGATAAAGCTCCAAGTACTCAAAACAAGAGTCATTACTGGGTTTCTCTGATCACAGCTAGATAGATATATGCTCTCAAAATAGATATTAAAATTCACCGTGAGAGCTTCATTCTTCCCCACTCCTGAAGTGAATTTATTGGTATCTATTTCTTTTGTGTACAACAGCTTGTTTATGACTATAGATACTATCATATTTCTCAATATTATGAATTGATTGTTACATAATGTCTGCTTTCACCTAACATATAGCTGCATTTTTCTAAAAATATTAATTTTTGAGAAATTACACAATAAATCATAAACTTTTACACTAACAATAAAAACATTAAAGATTAAGCTAAAAGGCATTTATAGACATTATACATTAGAAGATAATGGGCAAAATATGCAATGATACTCTTATGGAGAATGAATGTTCTCCAACGTGGTATTAATGTACAGCTGATTCATGGTACTATGAGGCATAGACTGAGAAAAGCAAATGGCTCTCACTTTGTTTATGTTTTCTAAACACAGCTGTTTAGTGAGCGTAGACTAAAAAAAGTAATAAAAAAAAATTAAAATGAGCCGTTACAAGGACTACCTGTTTTATTTTCTGCAACTTAAAAATTTGAGTTTAGCAAGCATGAAAAATGGAAAACTTATGGGTGTGTGTTTCTGTGTGTGGGCACATGCATACCTTCTCGAGTTTTGTTCAAGAAATCTGGATAACACCAGAAATAGTGAGAGGACAAAGACCTAAATTATGGGACAATTTTTAAATATTGCCATAATTCACTTAAAGCATAAATAAAGAGGTTTTCCATCAACGTGTTTTGTGAACAATAAGAAGTAGGAAACTATAATAAGTAGCTTTATTAACTGACTCTACTCCTCAGCGATTTACCAGAAAAATCAAATATTTTTGAAGAATGGAGCAAAAATATGAGGCAAAATCAGGGACAGTTGAAAGGCCTGGGGGCTACAGTGCCTTGTAATGTGTGAATTTTTTTTTCATTAATTTGATCACAATGAGACATATGAGGTGTACTTAGTCAAGACAGCACCTTTAATTGCTGAGCACATTTTTGTGTGTTTGTTAGTCTGTTTGTGCCTTTGTGTGTGGACATTACATACTTACATAACTTGTATTTTGGATGTAAAATACTTCCTCCATCAACATTTACATGTGGAACAACTTTGAAACATTATGCAGATGAACATCAAAAATATAAAAAATGTAATAAAAAAATACTAAACAATTTAACAGCCCATTATCTAAGTGCAATAATGCCTGATGGGATGGACATTGCAGGAAAACAACTGACCTTCAAGAGATGGAGAAGCCCTCCACTTATGCTGCTGGGCCTTACAACAACCCTAAGTGGTCTGTTATTTACCTGTCATTCCCTTCCTGTTGGGCATGATTGCTTGTTTATCACCAATGGTAATGAATAAATAAAGCAAGAACATGGTAAACAAAACATTTGAACAACCATAAAGTGTCAAAGAGTCACTATTATAAAATGTACAGCATAGAAAACAGTAACATAAATCATAACTGAGAATTCTTATAAATATAATTAATACAACTGCATTTTACATTTTACTGCATCATATGAATAATTATATTTTACAAATAAATAGTGTGGGGCTAGGCTGTAACTAGTAATAAATGTAGTAGGGTTGTAGTACATAGGAAAGACTATTTGCATGGTAGTTATCATACTCTACCACAACGCCTGATAGGGATTGCCCCTCATCACCATGCTCAGTAAAGTAACCATAATATACAACATTTATTTATAAGGAATACCAATATATAATGGCTTGATGTAAGGAGTCAATAAAGTTTAACTTAAACACATGCACTATTCATGACAATCTTAATTTATGTTGTTTCCTTTTCTTGTCCTGTAAAAAATGTCACCATATTTATAATCCCATAATCAGTATCTCTGGATTTTTTAATCCTTTTTAACCATGCAGGTGGGTTGATCCTTGCTGTGAATCATTTTCATCACAACCAAAGTCAAGCAGCGATGGTATGCACATTATAAATTATGATTATTTCTCTTTTGATTTGAAAGCAATATGCAAATTTTACAGTTTGCTATAAATGCTTTCTTTGATCTTTCTTTATGTGATATTTATATTATAGGCTATCAGGCTGAGACTCTTAATACAAACCAAGGGTAAATGCCAAGAGTGATTTTTCATTTTCTTTATGGCTGCCTCTGCTACGCATAATACAGGGAGTTATAATATAGTTTGGTAAATACATTTTTAAAAATTAACTTATGACATATCTGTTTGGAAAGTTTGTGGTTGGTGTATAATTGGTCAGAAAAAAAAGTTGCATGCAAACATTTGAAATGTGAAAGTCTAATAGGAGTGCTATTTATTCTATATACTGCCGAAGATTAAAAAAACCTTCCCTGCCATCTAGTTATGTCCATCATAGGTAGAATTTGATGGTAATCTGATATACATATATTATTAACTGTATTATAGAGCCATGTGATGGTTCCTTTGGTGAACTAGAACAAATTCTAGGATAAATATACAATTTTATATTAAAGCTTCCTATTGTACAGCTGTAGGCTTCAGTTGCTGTTCAATAGAGTGTTTGTTTACATTCATTATTAATCATTCACAAATATCTGCAGTTTTGTATATGTTTAATGCCTATGTTTATGAGTTGTAATTGTAAAGAGCTACTGATACCGCAGGTCAAACATTAAAAGTATTTAGTGATATGACACAGTTATATCTGCTTTCTCATGATATTTATATATATATATATATATTTTCATTATTTATTTCTAAGGAAAGATATTTAAATATATTGCAAGGATCACTCAAAAATCCATCTAAGGCTATTGCTTTCTGTTTCTTGATCTCTGCTCGAAGACTAAATCTTCTCTAGTGAAAGTGCCATCTGCTAAGTGTATAACTGTGACATCACAGCAGTGCTGTTCATGTATTCATTGAGGTAGTCTTTCCTTCATTTATTAACCAAGGTGAGCATATTATAATGGACTTTTCTCAGCTGTCACTCAGATCAGAGGCATCATAACAAAATACATAAATTTCAATCATTCATATGTGGCATTCCTTAACAAGTTTAGATCTGGGCAAGAGCTGTATGCTTATATATAGTATTTACTAAGGCTTTGTATGTACATTTTTTACTCTCCATAAAAAAATTCCATGAACAGAATATGAGGATGCGGTTGCAGCATAGAAATATTTAGTCACCTGAAATTCATTATACTACTATAAAAGTAATGCATTATACTGTATAATATTAGAAAAATAACAGTCGGAATGGCAGAAAAGGACACCAACTGTAAAGGACCTTGAAAAATCACAACAAATAGCGTATAGTAGATTTAATATCCGCTTTCGTCACATAAACTTCATCAGAAAACGGTTTTCTGATGAAGTTTATGTGACGAAAGCGGATATTAAATCTACTATACGCTATTTGTTGTGATTTTTCAAGGTCCTTTACAGTTGGTGTCCTTTTCTGCCATTCCGACTGTTATTTTTCTGAGTTTTGTTTGGCTTTTCTTGTGTGTGGACTGTATAATATTAATTTGCTTATTATAAGCACTATCCAATATAATACGTGACTTACAAAGTTAGTGGGGGAAGTCTGGAAAAAATCATTCATGAATACAAATTTACAACAAAAACCCTTTAGTTAAATCATGGTAACTAAATAATTAGTACTGGTAATACTCGGCTCCCTAATGAAATGGTGGCACTCGTAACATTGAATTCCAACACACCAAAAAAAAAAAGAGAGAGAAAATCCAGGAGAACAGTGAATCTTGTACATTGTGCTTCTCTTTTAAAATTGTTTTTGCAGGGGGCAAGTCCCCCCACCCCAAACTTGTATATACTAACTCTGTGATTGCCATACCTTGGAGAAAAGGAAATATTCTAACAAATGGAAATCTCAGACTTGGGATATATTAGTTCATTTTTTCAGCCATTCATTCTCCATATTGCAGGACTCATTTGAGTGGGTCTCAAATTTTCAAACAGCTATTGCAATGGCATCAAGATGTGGACACTGAGATACCAAGTTACAAATCCGTAGGTATGAGGCACTTACATTTGCTAGTGAAAACAAATATTCTTTAAATTTCTCAAAGAACTGTAGATGTCACGTACACTAGGAGTTCTCCTAGCTCTCTGAAAATGGTGTTCAAACATGATGCAAAGGAAAATAAAAAACATTTATTTAACCTTTTATAATATCATGCCTTATCACAGAGAGGCTACACTCTAAACTATGTGAAGATCTAAGCTATGTAGAAGGGGTGTCTTGTTTTCAATTTCCAGCTCAGTCTGTTTGATGGGGGGGGGATATAAAAGGTTCAATAACAGAGCTGGCAGGTAAGGATACTTATCGTATAAAAATGTTTTCTTAAAGATAATGGGAGGCCACTGGGCACTCTAAAGAATGCATGATCTTACACACGGAGAAAGCAACAAGAGAAACAATTTTTTTTTTAAATGGATGCATCACGTTCTTGGATAAAATGTCCTAATAAACACAACAGATAAGGCATTACAGTGTTATTAGACAAAAAAAAAACAGATAGACTAGACCTGTGTATTTAAATTTGCTCTCACATTCCTAGCAAAAAAATCTTCAAGCAACAACAGGAAATGGTTTATTGGTAGCCATTAAAATTATCTGCCAACTTCAGTAACATACCAGAATAGACTGTGAAAACTCTTTCAAAAACATATATGCAAATGAGAGGCTTAAGACTTACATGACCAATTCACATTGATACACCATGAGGACTCCTGACAAATTAGATCTGCAGGGGTTCCAGAATCTCTGCTCCAAATCAGCACTGTAAAGAAATACTCCAAGACTAGTACATCATGCAGCTAGGGTCCAAGGAGGAAGTGGGAAGGGGAAGATTATTGATTGAGGGGTACATCCCAACAATCACCAAGCTAGTGAGAGACTGCAAGTGGCAATACTGAATGATATAAAAGCAGTAAAACTAGCAGACTTGTAGAGTGAATAAGCAGGTTGATACGAATGTACAAGGACAGGTATGCAGGAACAAGAAGTTGTTGGTGCCACCAAAATGTTACTAGTTTCTCACATCTTAGGTGCATACAAACGGCAGGTACTGAGGAATATCAATATGTCTATAGCGGTCAAGAGTGGTAGAGAGGAGTAGACAAAACACTGAGGTATTGAAACCTTATTCATTCAGTCAGATATTCCTAAAAAGGTAGGTGAGCTCATCGATGACTCAGGTAATACAGAGTAAGTACATGTATTACAGTATTATCTACAACCTAAGGCAGTTTCCTAAACTATTACATATTGAGGAAAGTTTTAATCATCACTTAGGGAATGACTTTGGAATTCCTCTATCTGCACAACAAAACTCCATGCATACTTCTCTACACCAATGTGCTGCAAATATGACACCCAGAATGCAGCAGTACACTGCCATGTCAAAATCCATATGAATATGCCTTCACTGGACTCATCAAAGCACATTTCAATGAGCATACATCATCAAAACGTGAGAATCAAAACATACCACAAACATAAAAAGAAAGTTTTCTGTAGCTCGATGTGCATTTACTTGTATATTTTGGACCCCAGATGTCTGGGAAAGTAAACTTCAGATTGCAACTACAGTAACTGAAGAATCATACCTCTGACATGATAGTGTCATTAAGTATGATAAGTTTAAGTGTGGTTCAGTTATCCAGGTTCTATCAACTAGTTATACTATCGCTGTTAATTCATTGATGTATACTGCAACAATTTAACAAAGCAAAAAAAAAAAAAGTATGAATTTGCAGGCAAAGATAATCATGTGTATGTATGTATGCATGACAGACGCAACTCTGACCAGCTGTCCCACAGATGTGACTTTACTGGCACACTGCAGTATTTATTATCTTAGGACTTATGACCATGGAATCACAATTCCCTATTTCCCTGCATAAGAGGTCATTGGAAAAAAAAGAAGACACTGATTGTAATGGAATATGTACCTCACACACATGAAAATGAATTGACAAGTACTCAACTCAGCAGAAAAAGAAAACCTTAACTTCCATTAAACAGTCCACTTTGGTAGTCAAAGGCCTTTGATTGTGTTCATTTTTAGCATGATTTAGTATTGCTGCCAAGTGTGAATGTTGTACAAAACTGTCACAAAACTTGTACTTTATTCACAGTAAAAAAGAAAGTTATTTATGTTTCTTATCACAACAGCATGATGAGAAATAACTGAATTGCATCATCTTTGCCTGGTGAGTACTTCAGCAAAGCAGTCATATGTTCAAAACATTTGACTCAAAGATTATAATAAATATCAGGTTCCTCCCACTACGGCATGTGCCTTCGGTTATGTGTATAACTACCTGCTACCTCATCAGCTGGCCAGTAGTTTATACTTTGTGTCAACACTGATTTTTAATTATGCCTTGTTTCATATAAATAAACACTGTACTGAAAATGGCATTTTCAAAATAGTATATATATTTTAAATATTCTAAATATGTTGAAGAAAATGAAAAATTGTGTGAACCTGACAAGGGCAGTGCAAGAAGAAATATATGGAAACACTTCTACAAGAAAAACTATATCACATTTATTTGATGTCAGGAAAGAATAATGTTGTTTAGTCTGCATTAAGTGCATGTAACATTCTTCCACCATTCCAAACCCACCTTCCTCCTAACCTTTTCTCCAACTCTCTCACACCATCTTAAATACCAGTATGGATTCCCTCTTCACCACCCACTCTAGTAGCCATTCCATGGGTATACAGCATTGTCTTGTCTTTAAGTACAGATTCGGGGAGTATCCATAACAATCCAGGAAACAGAAGAACACAATAAAGCATAGAGGGGGAGAAACTTAGTTAAGCTATGACTTCAACTTCAAGTTATACAAGTTTGTTTAGTTGTTGATGTTATTTATTTTTATAAAGCTAAATGTGTTGACGTGTGTTAGCTGTGTGATGGGAATCTGTTGATCTGTTTACAGTTTAGATAACTAGCTTTCTCTACAGTTATTTGCAAGTGTGGGTGTGCAACTCAGTCTTGTGACTATTGGGGAAGATGAGTTCAGTAGCTGAAAATAGATTTCAGGCACATTATTATATGACTGCTTTCTACTTAGCAGCTAACTCAAGCACACATTGAGAGATGGATGTTTTTTACTTTATTAATTTATAACTGTTCTGACCTCATGTAGTATAAATTTGCAGGATAGTTCACTATGTACTAATGTGAGTTTATAGATTTTATTGTTATTTGGTTTGATCTGATTTGTAGTTAGTAACTTCATTTATGGCTAGTGCAGAATAGCAGGTCAAGACATAGAGAATTATGATGGGGTTGTCAGTCATGACCTGCTCACTATGTGTTCAAGACATGAATGCCAAGAAATTTACCACAAGAGTGAAGCTCGATTGGTGAATTTGGTATCCATCTTGAAAACACATAATTAAAGTTTATGATTGGATACCCAATCATAATTCTTTGTAGTGCATGGAGCTTTATCTGCTCCATGTACTACTATTTACAGGAGATAAAAAGGGCTAAGTGTTTTGCTGGCTTTCAAAAAGGAACAAATTCCAAATTGGAAAAACTCCCTCCTTAGCCTCAACAAGCAAATTAGATGACTAGTGAAAACCTCCAAAGCCAA
Source organism: Protopterus annectens (assembly GCF_019279795.1). Taxonomy (NCBI): domain Eukaryota; kingdom Metazoa; phylum Chordata; order Ceratodontiformes; family Protopteridae; genus Protopterus; species Protopterus annectens. The sequence goes on from NC_056739.1 coordinate 478,989,760, forward strand.
TTATGAATCGAAACTAGCCTCCAAAACAAAGGGGAAATAACAAAGCCTTCTTCAGTTATAGGTTCATAGGTTCATACTAGGCTATCTGCCTTAGGGCATTTATAAGCCTAGCCAGAGTGTGTTTGGCTTTCGCCACCCATTTTAAATGAATTTTGCTATGCCCTTTTTTGAGGTTAGTATACTGTGCCTCTGTCTAACAGTGACACAGATGTGATACCTGGGGTAAACCTACGATCTCCCATCCACTCATCAAGATTCCTCTTGAAGAGAGTTAATGAGGGACTCTGCCTAACCTGGACTGGGATTTTATTCCAGAGTGAAGGGAGCCTCTGGGTTATGAATCTGTCCCTCCAGCATGTCTTATTTATTTCAGTGCTGAGGTTCAAGTCTCTCGAGCGCGTAGCTCGATGGGATTTGGATTTTCTGCTGTGCAGCATGTCCATTAATTCCGGGTTGGACATGGCTTTATATGTCAGGCACAGATTGCCTCTGAGCAGGTGGTATGCCACTGAGTAGAGCTGAAGTTTCTTTAACCGGGCAGCATATGGCATCTGTTTGAGCCCTTTGATCCTCTTGGTGAGGTACTTTTGGGGTCTTTCCAGTTGCTGCAGGTGTCTGGTAAGGTACATCCCAAAAGGGGCATTGTACTCAATTATGGGCCTGATGAGGGATGAGTAAAGAGGCATGATGACCTCCCCTGATCTAGATGTGAATCCCTTCATGATTAGGTGGGCTATATAAAATGTTTTTCTAACCACTTTGGCCATGTGGTTTTCAAATGAGAGATTGCAATCAACTTGGGTCCCCAGGTCCCTAATTACTTCTTCCATACTTAATGAATTACTACCTATGTGGTAATTTGTGGGCACTTTGTTTTTGCCAAAGGGGATGACTATACACTTTTTGGTGTTTAGCTTGAGGCCATGGCTCTGGCACCAGTTGTCTGTTTCTATGAGGCCCTTTTGTAGGATGCTTGTGTTGGCTGGAGAGTTGATTATGGTGCCTAGTTTGCAGTCATCTGCGAACTTGGTCAGCCACAGTCCTTCTGTGTTGGCCTGTACCTCCGAGAAATATATACTGAACAAGAGAGGTCCCAGGACTGAGCCTTGTGGGATGCCACTTGTAACTGGTTTGGAGTCTGACATGGCTCCAGCAATTCTAACCATGTGGGTTCTGTCTTTGAGCCAGTTTGCAACCCATCTAGTGACATAGGGGTTTATATTTAAGCTGGTGAGCTTATCTATAATGCCCGAGTGGGGTATTGTATCAAAGGCTTTTACGAGGTCCAGGTAGGCTGTGTGGACCACCTTCCCTTCGTCAATGGCCTTGTTGACTGTTTCAAAGAAATCGACCAGGTTTAAGAGGCAGGATCTGCCCTTAACAAAGCCGAACTAGGTAGGATCCAGTGTCTGTAGGTCCCCAATATCTTTATTTATGAGGTCCATGATGATCCTTTCCATAGCTTTGCAGACCAAGCTAGTCAGGCTTATGGGGTGATAGTTTCCAGGATCCATTGAGGCACCATCTATGTGGAGAGGGACCACTGTTGCTGTACGCCACTCTTTGGGTACATATCCTGTAGTAAGGCTGAGATTGAACAGTAGTTTTATGTTTGGGTTTAGCTCTTCTTGGAGTTCATGTAGGACACAGCCCAGGACACCGTCTGGTCCCATTGATGCTGTGGGACCTCCATGGCAAAGCCAGGTTTGTTCCGAATTAGTACTTAACGGTATCACTTACACTGATCCTGTTGACTTAGCCAACCTGCTAGCAGATAGGTTTAGCACAAACGTCACCCCCTGTCCCCTCCAAAGACCCATTCAACATCCCTGACACTTGTCCTGCACTGCACATCTCCATAGATCAAGTGTTAAAGGCCAAATCCAAGACAAAGAACACAGCTTCCATGCGGCCTGATAGTATCCCAGTCTGTATTCTGCTCCATCTCCAGTAAGAACTAGGTTCACCATTAAGCACCCTATTCTACCACAGCCTAAGTACAGGCTTCATTCCAGCAGAGTGGAAAACTGCCATTGTCATCCCTTTCAACAAAGCTGGTACCACCACTGACCCTGGAGACTATCGTCTCATTAGCTTGACAAGTCTGATCTGTAAAGCCATGGAGCGTATTGTTATGGATCTCATAAACAAAGATGTAGGCAATCTCCAAGCACTTGACCCCACCCAGTTCGGATTCATCAAGGGCACATCTTGCCTGTTGAACCTGGTTGACTTCTTTGAGACTGTCACCAAGGCCCTTGATGAGGGAAAGTCAGTACATACAGCTTACCTTAACTTGGCTAAGGCTTTTGACACAATCCCCCACTCAAGCATCATCGAAAAGCTAACACAACCTGGTGTACATCCCTGTCTCATCAGGTGGGTGGCCAATTGGCTCACCGATAGGACCCACAAGGTCAAAATAGGTGCCTCCTCCACCAACAGCAGAGCTGTCATTAGTGGTGTTCACCAGGGATCTGTCCTTGGACCCCTGCTGTTTGGCATCTACTTCTCATAGGTCCAGGCAAAGACAAAAGGCCTGTGGCTGACAAGTCTGTAGACAACTGTAAGTTGGGTGCTGTCATTGACTCCCCAAATGATGTTAACATACTGCAAGAGGGTCCCACAGCAACAAATGACTGGTAATACAAGTACTAGGAAAAAGCAGAAGGGTAAATCAAGAATCAAACAATAAAGTTTAAATGTTGTAAGTGCTTTTGTCCATATTTATTAAAACAGACTTCTTCAGACAACAAGAGCAAAGCCAAGAACACAGTTTAAATAACCATCCATTAAATCATGTGACCCAAAAGGAAATTACATCACTGAAACAATTTTTTAGAAACAACACCATCTTGTGGTTCAAAGACTGAACTACAACTAAATAAACAGTCAATTCATTCATAAAAGTACCTGGTTACCATATAGTATGATAGAACAGAAAACACATTGCATTGAAATACAGCCATAAAAACCATCACATAATTTAAATTCAAAGCAATTGATCAGGTTTTGTCTGATGAAAGAGGGGGTCCTTGGACTCTCAAATTGGAACGCTGTGAACTTAAGTGGCAAGTTTGATTAAATGCATATAGCTTTCCTGGGCTGAATAGTACCTGCTCAATACAGTGCTTATTAAAAGTGAAGGCACTGGATAGGTAACATTTTTGGTTTTAAGTGTTTATATGTGATGGTTTTTATGGTTGTATTTCAATGCAATGTGTTTTCTGTTCTATCATACTATATGGTAGCCAGGTATTTTTACAAATGAAATGACTGTTTATTTAGTTGTAGTTCAGTCTTTGAACCACAAGATGGTGGTGTTTCTAAAGATTTGTTTCAGTGATGTAATTTTCTTTTGGGTCACATGATTTAATGGAGGGTTATTTAAACTGTATTATTAGCTTTGCTCTTTTTGTCTGAAGAAGTTTGTTTTAATAAATAAAGAAGAAAGCATTTACATTTAATATTTAGTGTCTGATTCTTGATTTACCCTTCTGCTTTTTCCTATTACTTGTATTACTAACAAATGACTGGTGCCAAAGTCATGGTCTTAAGCTAAATGCAAAAAAATGTATTATCATACAATTAAGCAAAAACTCCGCCTCTACTGATTACCACATAAACAGCAACCCCCTAAACACACAACCTCTGGTGAGATACCTGGGTACTTAGGTTGACAACAATCTCACATTTGACCATCATGTAACGGCAGTGGTCAGTAAACCCTTTTACTTGGCTCACCTCATAAGTAAAGGGATTGCATCCAGAAAGAAGAAGGTTGTTACCCCTCTGTATTCCTCCCTCATTAGGCCAATAATTGAGTATAATGTCCTGTTTAGTTTGTACCTCTCCAAACATCTGTACCAACTGGAAAGGCCACAGAAATACCTCACAAAGAGAATCCATGGCGTCCAACACCTGTCCTATGCAGACAGGTTCAAATCACTATCACTCTACTCAGTATCATAAAGATTGCTCAGAGGTGATCTGTGTCTTGCCTACAAGGCAATCTCAGACCCTGCACTATTAGAGATGCCCCATATCTGTAAGTCAAACTCCTCATGCATCACCCACTCAAAAGGCCTAAATCTAATATGCGACATCAACAAAACCTGCTGGAGAGACAGGTTTGTCTCCAAGAGGCTGCCCCATCTCTGGAATAGACTTCCCATACATGTCAAACAGAGTACCTCACTGAGCCTCTTCAAGTGCAACCTTGATGAATGGATGGGAAACCACAAATTTGTCCCAGGGATTCCATCTGTGTCCCTCACTGACAGGGCAAGGTGCTGACTGAGGTTTCATTTTTGGGGATAAACTTTTAGCTAGGCTTGTAAGGGCCAAAGGGCCATTCGCCTAGTAACCGCCTATGATCCTGTGATTATATGATCCAAAGCTGTGAAGCACTAAGCAGCACTATCAGAAAAACAGTGTAACACAGTCTCTTGTGCTTACACTCACCTTGGCCATGCCTCTCAACTGCCCAAATTTTCACCTCATGTTTGTTCTATTCCTCATAAAATCTTTGGCTTTCAGACAAATCTCTGAGGATTGGATTCAATAAATAATGACATACATTTGAGTTTCAGACTTTGCATTCTTCAGAAAATGCAAGAAAACACACATACTGTTATTCTAGATACTCCCTAAGTTTACATAAAGTCAGGGACACATTACTAGTATGGACAGCAGCTAGAAATAAATCTGGTTTTTATTCTGCCACTGTTGGTTGTATTGATAGATTTGACTGCCTAGTGCGAGACCTGAACTTAAAAACTGAAGCAGGAGTGTTAACATTTGTTAAGATCAGGTCTTGTGCGCATCGAAGTGCTTAACTTATTTGTCATTTTCCAAATATCGGAGCATAATCAACACACTGCGTGCACTACATATTATTTAAGCTACTTTTTTAAAGGCTTTAAAGTTATAAGGTAATCATTCTTGGTTTGTCTCTATAGTGTGTGAAAAGAACTAGGTGTGAATTTATTGCTTGCTTCTGAAAGACCCAGTGTCTTTGTTAAGTCTGTCTGTTAACTGATTATTATTATCCATTCTTATTATGTGTGAACTGATAAATTATTTCATCAGAAAGAGCTATCACAGATCTTTTGCCCATAAGTAAAGTTATTAAATAAAAACTGTCCTCATATCTCAATCACATTTCTGTTACTTGTAAGACATTTGCATTTGCAGAGCTGGTCAAAGTAAAACTTTGAAGTCTTAGCTAGGTACAGGTAGAACAAATAATAATTTTAAAACGATACAACTTCAGCAGGAAAATGAAAAGAAAACCAAGAAAAAACACTGCAATGCAATAATGGGACAAGAAAGACGAGAAAAAGAATAGCACCGGCTGGGCAGGGAGAGTGAAAGAGAGATTTATGAGGCACTATGGTTATGCAGCATTTTTTTTCCTCAGAGAGATTTGAGATGACAGAGGGTACAGGATTTGTGGGAAAAAGGGGAGCTTCATCACAGAATATGGGGTATAGTGAGGATAGTGAGCTGGCTGATCAGGAATTCAATGATAGACTAGGACAGGACATTATGAGGCAAGAGGAGGCCTGCAGACAGGATAGAGTGAGAAAAAGTAAGGTAGAAAAGCAGAGGACAGCAGGACATGGACAGGGTAGGGTGGGATAATTTAAGGTAGATGAGACGTTTAGTAGATTCAGGAGTAGATGGTGGCCATTGCTGATAAGGCCAAATGGAACTTTAACAAGATGGATTAGACATGGAGGTATATAGACATACGTTTTTAAGGGATGAAGAAGAGAGAAATGAATGTGTTGTAGCAATCTGCTACATCTGCATCAGATGGAGGTAAGGGAAAAGAAAAAAGGCAGGAATACAGCAAAGGTCTAGTCAGAATCAGAAGCCAGGTTAACTGGTCGGGTAACTGAGGTAATAGAAAAGGGAAGAAATTCTGTTTTTTTGTACTGTGTTTTCCCACAGACACAACAAGGGTGGAGGAAGACAGACTGCAGGAGAGAGAAAAAAAATGACTGGGGTAGGAGGAAAAGGACAGTACTCATGGGGTTCTGATTCTCCCTCAGGCCACTACTCATGGGGGTCTGAGTCTACCTGAAGGAGCTAGTCATGGGTGTCTGATTCTACCTGAGGGTGCTTCTCAAGGGGTCTGATTCTACCTGAGGGTACTACTCATGGGTGTCTAACTCTACCTGAAGGTACTACTCATGGGAGTCTAATTCCACCTGAGGGTACTATTCATGGGGGTCTGATTCTACCTGATGACACTACTCATGGGGGTCTGATTATACCTGAGGCCACTAGTCATGGGGGTCTGATTCTACCTGAGAGCATTACTCATAGGGGTCTGATTCTACCTGAGGGTTGCATTCATTGGGGTTGAACTCTGCTTGAGGACACTACTCATGGGGGTCTGATTCTACCTGAGGGTACTATTCATGGGGGTCTGATTCTACCTGATGACACTACTCATAGGGGTCTGATTCTACCTGATGACACTACTCATAGGGGTCTGATTCTACCTGAGACCACTAGTCATGGGGGTCTGATTCTACCTGAAGGTAGTATTCATGGGGGTTGAACTCTACTTGAGGACACTACTCATGGGGGTCTGATTCTACCTAAGGGTACTATTCATGGGGGTCTGATTCTACCTGATGACACTACTCACGGGGGTCTGATTCTACCTGAGACCACTAGTCATGGGGGTCTGATTCTACCTGAGAGCATTATTCATGGGGGTCTTATTCTACCTGAGGGTAGTATTCATGGGGGTTGAACTCTACTTGAGGACACTACTCATGGGGGTCTGATTCTATCTGATGGCACTACTCATGGGTGTCTAACTCTACCTGAGGGTACTACTCATGGGAGTCTAATTCTACCTGAGGATAATATTCATGGGGGTCTGATTCTACCTGATGACACTATTTTATTTTATTTATTTATTTATTTATTTTACATTTGTTGACCGGGCTAGTCTGGCTGGATACAAGTCCATTTTCAGCAGAGACCCGAGGAGAAAAGCTCCACTATCTACTGGTACATGCATAAAAAAGATTACAATAAGATACGGCTTGTTGGAATTTAAGAACAAATGTATGAATGATATACAGAGTAATGAGATAATTTTTGAAAAAGTGAAAAAAAAGTACAAATTCTTGGATTCCAACAGTTTTACAGAAAATATATAATACATTAAAAATTCTAAAAGTAGTAAATCAGAGTCGAATCAACAACTTTACAGAAAATGTGTAATACTTTAAAAATTCTAAAGGTAGTAAATCAGAGTAGGAGTTAGGGTAGAGAGGAAAAGAGTAGAGGAGTAGAGAGAGTGAGAAATGTGATGAAAATTAGTCAGGTGTACTGCAGGAACAAAGCCAGTGGTTTTGGAAGTACAGTTTAATTTTCTGTTTGAAAAGAGGCAAAGATGTAGTCAGAGTTATGTCACTAGGTAGAAGATTCTAATTCTTACCTACTGTATTAGTGAAAAGACAGTCACCAGCAAAGTTATTGGACTTAATTGATCTGGCCATGATTTTATGGGAGGAGCGAAGGGAGTTGAGATTGTTATAAGGGATTATCAGTTGAGAGAGAATAGGGGTCTTGTCAGGTTGATATAGTATACTATGGGCAGTAGAGAGTTGAGGAATGAGCAGGTAGTTTTGGAGTTCAAGCCAGCCTAGTAGTTTTAAGTTGAGATAATGGTGGGTTCTGAAGGGGTTACCAGTGGTGAAGCGGGCAATATTGTTATAGCATGTTGTGAGTTTATTGAGATTGCTTTTCCTAAGGTTGGTATAAATAGTGGAGGCATATAGTAGAGTAGATAGAAGATGGGATTGGGTGATCTTGGCTCTAGTAGATGGGGTTAGAAAGGGTTTAATTCGATATAGGGATCCCATTTTTCTGTTAACTAACTTGATGGTATTGTTAATGTGTTGATTGAAAGAGAGTTTATTGTCGATGGTAATTCCTAGCAATTTTGTTGTTGAGTCAGGTGAGATGATGGTGTCATTGTCTGAGGAGATAGAGAAGTCTAGTGGGGGGGTCCGAGTGGTGGGAGTAAAAAGGAGAAGTTGAGTTTTTTTGGCATTGAGTAGGAGGAACCATTGGGAGAACCATGTTTCAACTGTCTTGAATATATTTTGGGTAAGTGAGATCAGTTCTGTAGTGGATGGAGCAGTACAAATAAGGGTCGAATCGTCTGCATATTGAATACAGGTTGCTTGTGGGATTGCAGAATGAAGATCATTAATGAAGAGGGAGAAAAGAAGTGGACCAAGAATGGAGCCCTGAGGAACTCCGATGGAAATAGGCAAAAGGGAAGAGATATGGTTTTCCCATATAACTGCTTGTTGTCTGTTGCTAAGATATGATCTAAACCAGGGGTGTCCAACCTTTTCAGTTGCAAGGGCCGCATTGAGTCAACAAAAATGGTCTGGGGGCAAACAGCAGGTGAGGACCAAAAAAAAAAAAAAAAAGGTCTCACATTAACTGAAGAGCAAAAAAAAAAAAAAAAAAAGGTCTCACATTAACTGAAGAGCATAAAAAAAAAAAAAAAAAACAACACAGGTTTATGCGGACTATGTAGCTGCTGTATTGTAGGTTAATTTGAACAATAAATAAATTAATAAATATAAATAAATTAATAAATGCGTAATATTTCAATACAATAGATAACTACTTTGTTAAACTGCAGTTAAACAGAGGCCTCTAGTATAGTGCTTTTTTTTAGGCAAGGTTCAAATGACAAATTCACCACCTTAACAGGTACAAGCCAGCAAAATCTGAGGGTAATGCTACTCAGTGCTGGAAGTCTAAACCTCAAAATGCATTCATGCCTATCACATCAAGATGTATACAGCAATTTTTATATTTAAATAAATATCACAACTGCAAGCAAATAAAATAAATAGTAAAATAATAAGAAAAAATCCAAGTAAATACTGTTTATTTTCATGGTACCTCAGCAAGCAACCTTTTTTGGGTGGATAAAATCACACTGAAACAAGAGCCATATGTAGAAAAACTAAACCTATTAAAACAGCAAACATACAAACCTGAATGAATCTCCTCTGAGAGCCAAGGAACAGTAGAAATCCATAGTTAATTAACTCAACCGTATATATTAGATAAGTTATGTCAACCAGGAGCTAATGTATTATATTTAAGTATATAAAAAGACTCTATTATGACAACTGTTCCATATCCTTGCCAGATCTCAAATTAACATAACTTTTTCTGAAGTAGTGACTTTCAAACCAATAGGCTGACTATTACAATACAAAAGTGATCTTGAATGGGGCTAAAATTATATTAATTCCTAATATTTCTAATATATCCCTCCATTCTGACATTACACATACTTTGTATCTCCTCAGTATACAAACTGAATAGTTTACACAAGAACCAGAAATACTATAAACCACTCTGTCAGTGCAATAGTTATAGGTTCAAGCAACTGTAAACACAATGCCATTAATTTGCTTCAAATCAGAGAGGCAATGAAATGATAGCTAGCATTATCTATTACAAACTTCAGTGCCTGGAGATGTTAAAGGCTAGAAGAAATGAAGGGAGGAGATTTAAAATGACTATAAACCAATATATTCTCTAAGTTCTAATCCTAAGAAATCATGCATAACAGTAATTCATGTGCATCATGGTCAACCAACAAAATATTCCAGGACTTTATAGTGAGTGATGTACGTGATGTAACTCAAATAATTTTCCTTACCTAGCTAGTTCTAAGGGAGCAAAATACTTAACTTACCTTTGTTGTAGTGTAGTCGGTGTGTACACAACGAAATTAATTAAAATAATAAAATAAATCCTCTCTCTACGGCGCTACGATCTCGCTCCTTCCTGCAGCTTTTCTTTACCAGTAGTAATATAAAAAACGCCCGAACAGTGTTTTCGCGCATGCGCATACCAGCGGAAAGACGCTGGTATGAAAAAACGTAAAAAAAGAAAGTTGGCGCATGTGCAGAACAGCAAAACTACGCGGACGTGTAAACACACGGAAAAAAAGTGAAATTAAATTTAAATTTAAATTTAAGGGTCGCGGGCCGCATGGAAGAGCTCTGAGGGCCGCATGCGGCCCGCGGGCCGCGGGTTGGACACTCCTGATCTAAACCATTTCATGGCTAGGTTATCAAATGAGAGAGATTCAAGAATGTTTGCTAAAAGAGAGTGGTTGACCATGTCGAATGCTTTTGAAAGATCAATGAAAAGAGCAGAAGAGAGAAGATTATTGTTGCGATTTTTGTTGATAGTTTCTATAAAGGAAAGAAGGGCAGTGGTGGTACTGTGATGAGGTCTAAAGCCATGCTGACAGTGTGCTATAATGTTGTGTAGAGAGAGATAGTGTACTAGTTGCTGGTGAATACATTTCTCCATAATTTTAGCTAAGGGTGAGAGGAGAGCAACTGGTCTAAAGTTGGAATAGTCAATAGAGTTACCACCTTTATGTAGTGGAATAATATGAGAGACTTTCCAGATGTCTGGGATGGATCCCTCTAGGATAGTTCTGTTTATGAGTATGGTTATAGGATATGCAATTTCTGTGTCTGACTCTACCTGAGGGTACTACTCATGGGAGTCTGATTCTACCTGAGGATACTATTCATGGGAGTCTGATTCTACCTGATGACACTACTCATGGGGGTCTGATTCTACATGAGGGCACTACTCATGGGTGTCTTATTCTACCTGAGGCCACTAGTCATGGGGTCTGATTCTACCTGAGAGCATTACTCATGGGGGTCTGATTCTACCTGAGGGTAGTATTCATGGGGGTTGAACTCTATATGAGGACACTACTCATGGGGGTCTGATTCTACCTGATGACACTACTCATGGGGGTCTGATTCTACCTGAGGGCACTACTCGTGGGTGTCTGACTCTACCTGAGGGTACTACTCATGGGAGTCTGATTCTACCTGAGGATACTATTCATGGGAGTCTGATTCTACCTGATGACACTACTCATGGGGTCTGATTTTACCTGAGGGGTCTGATTCTACCTGAGGGCACTACTCGTGGGTGTCTGACTCTACCTGAGGGTACTACTCATGGGAGTCTGATTCTACCCGAGGATACTATTCATGGCAGTCTGATTCTACCTGATGACACTACTCATGGGGGTCTGATTCTACCTGAGGGCACTACTCATGGGTGTCTGATTCTACCTGAGGCCACTAATTATGGGGGTCTGATTCCACCTGACAGCATTACTCATGGGGGTCTGATTCTACCTGAGGTTAGTATTCATGGGGTTGAACTCTACCTGAGGACACTACTCATGAGGGTCTGATTTTACCTGATGGTACTATTCATGGGGGTCATATTCTGCCTGAGGACACTACTCATGGGGGTCTGATTCTACCTGAGGGCACTACTCATGGGTGTCTGATTCTACCCGACGGTGTTACTTGTGGGGGTCTGATTCTACCTGAGGACACTACTCATGGTGGTCCGATTATATCTGATGGCACTAGTCATGGGAGTCTGATTCTACCTGAGGGCACTACTCATGGGAGTCTGATTCTACCTGAGGGCACTACTCACGGGGGTCTGATTCTACCTGAGGGCACTAGTCATAGGGGTCTGATTCTATCTGGAGGCATTACTCATGGGGGTCTGATTCTACCTGAGGGCACTACTCATGGGGGTCTGATTCTACCCAAGGGTACTATGCATGGGGGTCTGATGCTACCTGAAGGCATTACTCTTGGGAGTCTGATTCTACCTGGAACACACAGGAATATTCTGGAATACAGGCTACACTGACAGTGGGAGTTGACTGAGGTCTTGGAACATGGGAAGGGATAGCAAAATGGTGCATAACTGTATCAGAAAGTGCATGGTCTTATCCACGGCAGAGGATGTTATGGATATCCACATTGGGACACCCGTAGACAACAGTAACCATACCACTGTGCGTGAATAGTGTAAGGGGTATGGCAGCAATAAAAGATAAAGATTGTGGTGTGGCATTCCGAGCGACAGGTTAAGCTACTCTGAGGGAGGCTGACTATTGATGTGTTAAAAGACTAGAAGCAAACTGCAGAAGTAAATAAGCTGTGGGAATGGATCAGTGCTGAAATACTCAGGACTGTGGTTAAAGATGTGAGGAACCAGCAAAAAGGTAAAAAAGAGAACCGGATAAACATGGCAACATAGGAAATGGAATGTGAGGACAGCAATTAAGGCAAGAGATGGAAAGGAAGGGATGGGAAGGTGAAGGAGACACAGCAAGGAAGCTAGCAGAAATTATACAAACATGGTTAGGGAAGCAAAGAAAAAAGCTGAAAGTGAGGTAGCAAAAAATATATGGAAAGCAAGTATAAGACTTTTTGAGTACAGAACAGAAACAAGGAAGGAAGGGAAGAGACAAAACTTGCCAGGCTGAGTAAGCAGGGAAGACAGATCACAGAAGACTGAAAAAAGGAGAGCAAGAGGAGGTTGGCTTTGTTGAAGGAGGCATGACAGAATGGCAAAAAGAATGAGCGGGCACCAGGATTGAGAACTAGGAAATGCAGTGGGAACTGGATGCTCTTAAGCAAGAAGAAGCTGAAGGGCTAGATGAACTACCTCCCAGAGTCCTTAGAAATCTAGCCAGTGTGTTGTAGACCCCTTCAGAGAGATGATTTGCAGACCACTAACCAGTGCAGAAGAACCACCAGAAGACTGAAATACAGCAAGTGTGGTACCTTCTATACAAGGAAGGGAGCAGGACAGAGCTGGGGAAATAATACAGCAAGTGGGGTACCTTGTATATAAGGAAGGGAGCAGGACACACCTGGGGAACTAATACAGCAAGTGGGGTACCTTGTATATAAGGAAGGGAGCAGGACACACCTGGGGAAATAATACAGCAAGTGGGGTACCTTCTATATAAGGAAGGGAGCAGGACACACCTGGGGAAATAATACAGCAAACGGGGTACCTTGTATATAAGAAGGGAAGCAGGGCACAGCTAAAGAACTAATACAAGTGCGGTACCTTGTATATAAGGAAGGGAGCAGGACACACCTGGGGAAATAATACAGCAAGTGGGGTACCTTCTATATAAGGAAGGGAGCAGGACACACCTGGGGAAATAATACAGCAAACGGGGTACCTTGTATATAAGAAGGGAAGCAGGACACAGCTAGAGAACTAATACAAGTGTGGTATCTTGTATATAAGGAAGGGAGCAAGACACACCTGGGTAATAATACAGCAAGTGGGGTACCTTCTATATAAGGAAGGGAGCAGGACACACCTGGGGAAATAATACAGCAAACAGGATACCTTGTATATAAGGAAGGGAGCAGGACACAGCTAGAGAACTAATACAACAAGTGTGGTACCTTGTATATAAGGAAGGGAGCAGGACACACCTGGAGAACTAATAAAGCAAGTGGGGTACCTTGTATATAAGAAGGGGAGCAGTACACAGCTGGGAACTAAGGAAGGGAGCAAGACACACCTGGGGAACCAATCAGCAAGTGAGTTACTTTGTATACAGGGAAGGGAGCAGGACACAGCTGGAGAACTAATACAGCAAGTGGGGTACCTTGTATATAAGGAAGAAAGAAGGACACAGCTGGGGAACTACATGCTTGTAAGCTTAACAGAAGCATGTAAAGTCATGAGGAGAATGTTATTGGGAAGGCTGGCAGCATTTTTACACTCTCCAAGGCCCCAACTAACATTGATACATGGCCAGCTGCAGCTGGTAGTCAAACCTGATCCAGTTTAATGATTAAGCTACAGGTTAACTTGACAGCGGTGCGCTAGTTTACTTAGTCCATTTAGACTTTAGCATGGCCTTTGATTCAGCCACACAAAGGATAGATTCAGCCACATTGAAGACAGTTTCAGCCACACAGAGAAGACTGGTAGGGAAACTGGACAGCTGGACTAGAGTCAAGACAGAGGAAATGTATAGCTACAATATCGAATGGTAGGACAAGGAGGGTTGTGTTGAGAGGGGCGGTGTCAGGCACTAGTAAAATTAATGCTGGAGTACTGCAGAGGTCTATTCTGGGTTCAGTATACCTCAGTGTGTTTGTCTCAGATATAACTGACAGTCTGGAGAACAGAATCCATCTCCACTGATGTTACAAACATAAGTGCAACTGTGGAGTAATGATAAAGAATCAAGAGAAGGATTTGGAAAGGTTAGACAAGAGAGCAGAAAGATGCCATTTGAAATTCATTGCAGATATATGCAAAGCTCCGCACATGATCCAAAACAGCCTTTGTGTGAAGTATCAGCTATGGTGAAGGAAATTGATGGCAATGGAGTATGAAAAGGTTCAGGGTGTTTATCGCCTGGACTTCTACTTGGAGCACTGTAAGAGTGCAGTAGCAGCAAACAGAATGCTGAGGTGTAGCCTCAGTGGGAGAGACTGCAGAACCAAAGAGGTAATTCTTTGACTCTACAGTCCTCTGGATAAGCCACACCTTAAGCATTGTGTGCAGTTCTGGAGGCCATATAAGGAAAGGGAGATCAGGCTGCTGGAAGTAATCCAGGGGAAGGCTACCAGAAAGATAAGTATGCCTGTGGGAAAGAGATATAATTAGTGCCTGGAGCAGCTAGTGTTTTCACTTGAGACCAGAAGAATTGTAAAGGTACCTAATAATGATGACAAAATCATGTCATGGAAATGTAAATAGGTCATACTGAAGAGGAAGGATAGAAGGGGTGGCAGGGGAGCAGGAACTACATTGTAGGCATTAATTACGAGCTGGATCTCCAAAAGTATTTTCACAGAGAAGGTTAAAGTCTCTTGAAATAGATTACTGGAATGGAAGGTGGAGAAGGAATTCACAGAGGCATTCAAGAGGGCATGGGACAGGTAGTAAAAGGGTAAAGGGAAGGAATAGATGGAGGGGCATGTTCAAAATGAAATACACTTAAAAGGGCAGAGTAGATGAGCTTACTGTCTCCTTGTATCATCAAGCAGATGTAATGTGGCAGTTGGTCTCCATAATCTGCTGCTTTTATCCTGTCCTCCCCTCTTTTTGTCCTGTTCTGGATAATCCCTACACATCTCCCATGACATGATTTTGCGCACTCATATCATGTCTCTTCTTTGCTATAATAAGAACTCTGCCTCCCATTGCAGCCTTTCATCTCCACGCTATGTACCCTTCTGTTGGTTTCCTATGGACTTTTGTCACCTCTCTGATGTCCTTTTCCTTATATGGCTTCTGGAACAGCACACAGTAACCACAGTCTGGCCTGAGCAGGGCCTGGTATACTGGAAGCATTACCACTTTGCTTATAGGGTGTATCTGCCTGTGAATGGACCCCAGCATTTTGGTTTCTGTCACCACTTCCATCTCATTTGGCAACTGATGCTCCAATCCAAATGTGGTCAGCAGCCCAGCTCATTTTCCAGTTCTTTTACCATCAGTTCCACTCCTTGCTTTAATGTAGCCCAAGTGTGATACTTGGTATCTGTTTGTACTGAACCTTGCTAGCTGCCTCCCTGCCTTTGTTACCAGCCTTTTCAGTACATTTCTTAGACTCTTTCTCTCATCCTCTACTGCTGCTTCTAATTTTCTGTCATCAGCTAGGAGAGTGATCCTATTCACTACTCCCTCACATATGTCTGAGACAAGCACTGTAAAAATGAATGGACCCTATAATGACTTCTGAGGTACTAAAGTAGCTACATTTCTTGTTCCTAGTATTATCCTTCTCACTACAAACATCTGTGTTGTGTTATTAAGCCATGCAGCAGTTCAGTTTCTCATTCTTAGTGTTAATCCAACCCCTCAGTTTTCATTCACCAGCTTGTGTGGAACCAGGTTAAAACTGATAAAAGTCCAGACAGACCATGTTTACCACTAATTCCCTGTAAATGTACCTATACGCTAGTAATAAAAATGATTTAGACTTGACTGACATCTCTTTTTAGCTGTGAACATGTGCTGGCTGTAGTGGTCAAAACTGTTATTTTCCCAAAAAAAGGACTTTCTCTCAGTATTCTGTTTGTGGCTTTCCCAGTCACTGCTTTTAAGCTATTTTAAGAAATGTTCTTACCCCCCTCCCCACACCCAACTTACACATACACCATGTAATGGTGTAAAATATGGTTTCTTACATTTTAGGCACTTTGGCACTGGTTAGTGCTCTGTTGAAGATCTCTGTCAGGGATGTTCCAGCAAGCTGGCCAGCTCCATGATGATCTTGGTTGAATTCATTTCTGGTCCTTGTGCTTTATTTTACTTAATATCCACATTTTTCCATCACTACCACTCCCTTTCTTATCCTGTTATCTACTCACTACTCATCCTGAACCTGTCCCACCTTCCTCTCATAGGTTCATAGGTGTGTACTAGACTAATGGCCATGGAGCCTTTACAAGCCTAGTCCATAGGATTACCCTGGCCTCATGCCACCCGACCTTAGTTCCCAGTGCCTCTGTTGAGTAGAGCCACTGGAGTGATCCCCAGGGTGAATTTTCTATTTCCCATCCACTCATCAAGATTCTTCTTGAAGAGGGCCAGTGAGGTGCTCTGTTTAACATGTATGAGAAGTCTATTTCATAACATGGGCAGTCTCTGGGTTATGAACCTGTCCCTCCAGCACATTCTATTGATTGTGGTAATGAGACTGAGGTCTCTGGAGCGTGTGGTGTGGAGGGATTGTGATTTCTTTAGATGTAGCATTTCTAACAGAGCTGGGTCAGACATGGCTTTGTAAGTCAAGCAGAGATTGCCTCTAAGTAGGCAATATGACACAGATAATAGTTGAGTTTTTTGAGTCTGTCCATATAGGACAAGTGGTTAAGGTCTAGGATCCTCTTTGTGAGGTACTTTTGCAGCCTCTCCAGTTGCTGCAGGTGTCTAGTGAGGTACATGCCAAATGGAGCATTGAACTCGATGATTGGCCTAATGAGGGAAGAGTAGAAGGAGACAATGACCTCTTTCTTCCTGGATGCAAAACCCTTAGTAATGAGATGTGCCACATGGAAGGGCTTTCTGACCACATTCGCAATGTGGTGGTCAAAAGAGTGGTTGCTGTCAACCTGTGTTCCCAGATCTCTTATAACACCTTCTGTGTTTAGTGGACTACCATCAATGTGGTAATTCTTGGGAACTGGGTTTTTCCCAAAGGGGATGACAACACATTTTTTTGGCATTAAGCTTAAGGCCATGGTTCTGACACCAGTTGCTGGTCTCAGTGAGGCCTTTCTGTAGGATGTCAACATCACTTGGTGAGTTAATAATAGCTCCCAACTTGCAATTGTCTGCAAACTTTGTCAGCCAGAGTCCCTTTGTGTTGGCCTGGACTTCAGAGAAGTAGATACCAAACAGAAGAGGACCCAGGACCAAACCCTGTGGGACTCCACTCATGACTGGTTGGCAGTCTGACTTGCAGTCAGCTACTTTCACACTGTGACTTCTATCTGTGATCCAGTTTGCAACCCACCTAGTGATATAGAGGTTGATGCCTACCTTAGTGAGTTTTTCTATGATTCCTGAGTGGGGAATGGTATCCAAGGCCTTGGCCAGATCAAGGTTGGATGTAGGAACCATCCTTGCCTTCATCCACAGCTCTGATGACTGACTCAGCATCCTTTCTTTCTGCTTTAAGAAAACTGAAACAAACTATTCGTTCATCACCTCCATTTTCTCTCAATATTCCATGATCTCCTTTCATCATTGATCAACCTGGCAAGGTCTCTCCCATTTCTATTTTATGCCTTAAAAGCCATTGATTCCTGTTTTGATCCCTTCTTCCATCTCCCTTTCAATTTGTTCCTTTGCCTCCCTCACCTCCTTTGATGTCCTTCTGTTAACCTCCATGCACTCTGTCATCTACATGTCTCCACTACTAACAAGCCCTTTCATTTACCTTAATTACTAGTGTCGTATTTATATGGAGACACACAGGCCTTCTATTTTGCTCTTCCTTGCTCTTGTGTCTATAGCCATTAGTACTGCATTCCTAACCATTTCCACTGCTGCTTACCCCCCTCAATTTGTCCCCTGTCCCCTAACTCATCCTTGACCCCCTCCTCCAGTTCAGTATAATTTAATCCCATTAAATCTCATGCTGTGTGCCTTGTCTTTGTGTTCTTTCCTTCCTTCCTTGCCAAGAAATGTAATCCCTGTAGGTACAGTACCTCCATTTCTCTCACTGTAAAGCACACAGTAGTTCTATCAGTGCTGACTAATGGCACCTTCACTTGTATATCCATGACCCCCTCTGTCTTAATCAGGACCACAGCCAGTATTCTGCCATTGCTGATACAGACCTGGACCAGATGGTTGAACCCTCTAATAGTCAAAAACATCAAAAGACCTCAAAAGTCTCCCACTTACTCTCTAACTTTCTGATCAGAATCACCGAGTCTACTACTGGTAGTTTCAGCTTCACATAAATACTACTTTCTTCCTCACACTCTATTCTAATTCTCTCACTCTCTCCCATGGATTTACTAATCTGCCATGCAGGACTAAACTAGTCCTGCACGTAAGCAGTAGTTTAAGAGGAGGACAGCAGCGTGGCATGCATATTAATGAAGGCACGCTGCCTGAGCTCCAAATCCTACACTGAGCGTGGATGAGTGCAGGGGGGTGTGTCTGAGAGCAGAGCTCTCTGAATAAACACGCCCCTGCAAAGTAGAAAAGAAGAAAGTGTAAATAAATGAGCTAAACCGCTCATAGGTGTCCACATATCTCCAACAGTCCCCATGTGTTCAACAGCAACAGTACATTGAGATATAATGAAGAAACCCTTGTATTTTTTTTAAACCCCAAGTACAGCTAACCATAGATGCGCAGGTTTGCCCATCACTTATCTATGGTTAAAGCAGCTGAAAATGCTGAAGAGGATAACAAGGAATAAATATGCATATGTAGCAGTACAGCAATAGTGTAATGGTTAGAGCATCTGCCTCATGAGCAGGCATTCCTGGCTCAAGTCCCACTGCAGCACATTTCATTTTCCATGTGAAACTGTATATGAGCATATATTTACATCTTTTTTGCCGTATAACCTACATAATAACATTTAAATGTGAACTGGTGTACTGCATGAAATGCGCATGTGAAGTGTCAGTGTCATAATGAATAAGGCACTAGTAAGCAGGTTTAAGCACAAATAAGCAGTAGTAAGCATGTCTAAGTGCGTTTGCATGGGGGTAAGCATTACCTACACAGATTAAGCAAAGTAGAAGCTAACTGAGTGTACGAAACTGTAACCGGAGGTTAGCAGTGCTTACCGCCGTGCAAAACCGTGCATACCCACTTACAATTGCTCAAAAGTGCCTTAATCACTCTGGAGCCAACGGCCCTTGTTCTGCCTACCAAAAAAATAAACTACCTCTGCAAGAGCTCAAACTCAGGATCCTGCACACTATAGTCACAGTAGTTAACCACCAAGCCATCATAGCAATAAATATGAATGAGGTATCGGCAAACTAATCCTCACCACAGGAAAATCAAACCAAACATGTGAACTGAATCTATGTACAGTGTGATGTTGGATAATGTGCCACAGAACATAAATATGTGAACTGAAGTACTGCAGTAAGCATAGCTTTGAGGTGTTATTGTAATAAAGTGTAGAAGCCCCCAGGTCCCCATACAGTGTATGTACACGTGAATCACGGATAGTAGACACATATATAACCTGTAATGAAGAATAAATCATTGCCAAATGCAAATATAGTGCTAATTAGCTATTAAGCAATGCTAACTGCAGCACAGCTCAAGTTAGTAAGTGTAAGCAATGTGTAGGGGAGCCAATTCAATCTGCCTAGTGGTATACCTCTTCAAGCAGTGCCAACCTCGTGTAAGCAGGTCTGCCCATAGCTTAGCCTTTTCAAAACTGGCCAATCACGGGGAAGTGCAGGAAAATAGCCACATTTAAACCCACAGGTGGGAATACTTCCCATAACTGGTTGCAGCTTCCTACTGCAAGCAGAATGGCCGGTGTGGGTGAAGGCACTCGATTTAGAGCTCAGTGCTGGGGCATCCAGGAGTAAAAAATCATGGTATGGCTCCTGGTAAAATACCATGATCAGAGACTACTGCAGGGCCGGTATCAGGGCTCGCAGTATAAAATGGAGGCCTTGGACAGTCTCGCCTGTGACCTCACCAGTGCCACAGGTATCCCTCGGACTGGTGAGCAGGTCAGGCACACCACCATGCTGACCTGAAGCGGCAGAGGGGGAATGTACTGAAACAGTGGATCCAGGAGTCTCGGCAGATGCCCAATGCCACAGGACTAAGTACTCATTCTACTAAGTAGTAAATAAATGCCTAGCTTGTGTATACTATGGATAGATATAGCTAAATATCACTGCATTTCTCTGACAGCTGCAGATGAGCGTGCTGCAAACTATCAAGCCCATGATGCTAGGCTGCAAAGGCTGCGTTGCAAGGCAGGTTAGTAATCAGTCTGCATGTACTGTCATAGCAAATAAATATAAGAGCCTTAGAAAGTGTTGTACCAGTAGAAATAAATGTGTAATAGTCTGTGAATAAAGGTATAACCCCTGGAGTGCTTCTATTTACTCTTCTCTCATATGCTGGTGATCTGTTCCATACTACAAATAGTAATGTTGTATCTTAAGCAGTGTCACCCACACTGTGGTATGCAGATAAAAATGGGCATGAAGTCCTGCATAATAATGTTGGAAGTGCCAAGAGGTCAGTTATATTGTACAAGTTAGGGAGACTTAGATAGAAAACAATTGAAAGCTTTACATCAATTCCCTGACAGCACAGTGTACTGTGATGTTAGCTATAATATTTTGTCACACACAGCAGGGGTCTGAATCCTGGGAGTGCTACTAA
This sequence comes from Protopterus annectens, assembly GCF_019279795.1. Lineage (NCBI taxonomy): Eukaryota > Metazoa > Chordata > Ceratodontiformes > Protopteridae > Protopterus > Protopterus annectens. The sequence continues at coordinate 479,010,565 of NC_056739.1, forward strand.
GTTGTATGCATAATCATACCCCACAACTGTACAGATTGTGATACAATGTTCAGATAGAAAGCTGTAAGCATACCTACACCCAACAACAGTACATAATTTGCTAGAATGTTCAGAATGTAAGTTGTATGCATATTCATACCCCACAACTGTTCCAATCTGTCCAGCATGTCCAGATAAATGGCCCATATCACCAACTTGGTACCCTGTTCCCCTGAAAACCAGTGTGATGTTCCAAGAATTGTAGGCAGCTGTCAATGACGTATAACTGATATTCGAACGTGTACATGGTCAGAGAATGTATATGGAAACAAACCTGTCATTCTAGCACCTCACCCAAAGTGTATGACAGCAATTCTCAACATATGTTGCATTAACACTTGCAGCCTGTCACGCCCCATATGTAAGACGCAGGTCACATATATAATAATTTATAAACATACCAGTGTACAATATAAGGCCATTGTGTAGAGTAATAATACATGTAAGGGAAAGACCACTTCAGGGACTAAGAATGTTGTGAAAACTACAAGGATATATTAGTTGTTAATTGAACTTCTCTCTCTCTCACCCCTACCATATGTGCATAATAACCCAATGACACTCCTTAACTGGTATGTGTACACTCCAAGCTTTTGTTGGGACATATGTCCTAATGGTTTATAAATATTCACATTTGTTTCTATGCATGTGCCATGTGAAAATACACCCATATTGGTAGCCTGTTGGCATCAATGAAACCTGCATGCTCCTGTAATGGCCACTGTTGTTCCATATATGCATGTGTTCTGCTTGTTCTGCAACTGTGTTAAATCTGGTGTGTTGGGTTAATGGGAATACTTATGCATGCTGTTATAACTAATCCTGAATTTTGTTGACTGTTACTAACCCATATCTGTCATAAACCTGTGACAACAAAGCTCGTATGGGAAGGCAGGTCCCAGCGGACCCACCAGTCCCACCTCAGACGGCCATGACACCGGGCACCAGCACATCTGGGGCCCAGCCTGGGACATCCTCCTCCATGAGCCCTGTGGCACCTTCGGGTGTAATCGCTGCAGGGGATGGGGCTCACCCCCCCCCTCGGAGCAGGCATGGAGGGGGAACCTGTCACCCGTCAACAGGTCTGGGCTGTGGTGCATAAGGAGCTCAATCTGGAGTATCGAGAGCAGCTACGCTAGCTTGAGGGGCCGAGTGGCACTATTAGAGGGTGAGCCTGCCCCTGCTACACAGCCCCCAGCACAGCCACCTTCAGGGCCATGAATATGTAGTGGTGACTACCCATGGGTGGGGATCTCAGTCCCACTGTTTCCAGTTGGGGGCTCATGGGCTTGCGACTTCCAAATACCCCTCCCCGTCCAAGGTGTTTACCTCCTACATGTATCATATACCGGCCCTGTATGCATCTTGTGTGTCTTGTCTGTTAACCTATCGAACCTACCTCCCCAAATATACCTACTACCTCTCTCCAACATCCCACTCTCACCTGAAAGAAAAAAAGGGCAATCTGTTCCCACAAAAAAATCTTGCCCCATACATAGCTGTCTATTTCGCACACATGTCCACTGGACAAGTAATCTGGTCTAATTGGCATCACAATGAATATATGTTGTCCTCACCCCTCTCCCAGCGGTTTGAGGGTCCAAATGTACCTGCAAATATAGTGCATATGCACAGCTGTTGCTGTAGAAGAAATGGGCAGCTATGGACCTTTCCTATACCCTTCCTGCACATGCCTAGCTATTTTCCCTACTGTCTTTCCCTCTTTGTGCCCCATTTTTCACCACTGTCCTATCAACCCCTTTTTCTTTTCTTTTAAAGGAATTAGCGTGGGGGTAAGTGGCAGTAAGCAATGTTAAGCAGCAGTAAGTGGGTTTGTGTGGGTTTGCACGGGGGTAAGCTATGCCTACATTGGTTGAGAAATACGAAGCTGACTGTAAGAAAACATAAGCGGAGGTTGGCAGTGCTTACCATCATGAAAACTCACGCAAACCCGCTTACAACTGCTTAAAAGTGCCTTAATCACTCTGTAGCCAATGTCCCTTGTTCTGCAGAGCAACAAAATAAACTGCCTCTCCAAGGCTCAGACCCAGGACCCTGCACTCCATACACAAAGTGATTTACCACTAAACCATGGCAGATATACATAACCTGAAGTTTTCACAAACATATCATGCAGCACAATCAGTCAACAGTACAGGAATGTATTAATATCACATCACATGACCTGTTAATGCAAGAAGACTAGACAAAGTATGCCACACTGTGGGTACAAATAGGGAGATATGTCAACTAATGCTCTGCTACACTTAAAATGTTGCTAGTTACACAGTTATATGTATTAGAACACATATGAAGAAGGAGATGAAGTCTGAAACACAAAAGTGTTGTGACTAGTTACTGACTTCAATGCTGTGATCATCCATGACAATTGCCAAGTAAATGAGGAACAGGCCAAAATATGAGCTGAACATGCATGAACATATGCACAGATATATATCTGTAAATGTAGACAGATAGACAGCTATATGTAGATATATATATATATTAATGTATGACTCACAAATAATCATATAACATCAATTGTATATAGCTACATACATATGTTCATATGTATGTATATATATATATATATATATATATATATATATATAGCCATATGAGATATATATAGGTACATACACATATACACACACAAACGGTATCAGAAGCCATACATATGTAGAAGTAGCGTGGAAGTACTGGGTGCAAAGTATATCCCTCAGCCACAAGCCCTTCAACTGGCACCTATGAAATGTGTAATGTGTCAACCATTCCCAGAAATGAGAATACTGACATTAAACATATACCCACCCACAGTTCAAAGGACATGGCACGACACACAGGTATGCATACACAGATAACCTTTATTCCTATACTATACAATAATGTATGCCAGTACTGACACCACATAAGGTTTGAAATATGTAATCAGTCATGAATGCAAGGCCCACACAAAACAGTAGATGCAAGCAATGTGTATATATACCATACTATGCTGTCCAGGCCAAGGTCTTCATTTAGTACAACAGTAGAAACAGGATTTGCTTTCAGGATACGTAACAATCAGCAATTACAGATGTAGTTCAGCAGCCTCCAATTACACCCTGTAGTCAAGTCCTAGGGGGAAAAGTAGCACTTCTGTTAATGTCACAGTATCAGCATTAAGTAAATGCTTAACCTAATATCTCACTATCACACTGAATGACCCTCGTTTTAGTTATATTCCTGAAGACGTGCCATAGCCTAGGTTAATGGCATAGAACCCCCCCCCCCCAATAAAAGGCTGTACAAGGGCAAGGAACACGTGTACCACACACTTACCTCTGGAATGTACAAGGGCACATAGGTGTTCTCCAGCTGTTGCCCCCATATATATGGACTTGGCCCAACAGCTGGTGTGGGAGTCCATGACATGACTGGGATGATAGCAGTAATGCTAGTGGTAAATAATGATAGGCCATTACCTAACAACCCTCCTTGTACCACAGCAGGACAAAGATTGGCATATATGTGGAGGACAGAGGCAGGAACATAGGGCCATATATGCATTACTGCTGTTACACACCCTGGAAATTGCTGGTGTTACAGGATTTGTTGCAACATACCCTTATGCAGGGATACGACATTGAAATACAAATGGCTGTAGCCATGTACTGATAGAACTCAACAGACAGAATGCCACAGATATATCTGGGACAATACCTATGTGGTGCACAGACAAAACCTAACAGCCAATCCCCCTGGTATCATATGGATAGGCCCACAGTTGAGAGCTATGCAGACAGACAACATTCCATGAAAGAGTACCATGTACACAGAAACCCTGTAACAACAACAAGATTCAATGCACACAACAACACTACTCATGCTGTCTGTAGGTCTGGAACCTTACCCAAATGTGGATTTGGCCTGTGTCTGCAGGTTCTGCTGTAAGAGGTATTGCTACCTGCTGTCTGTAACACTGATGTCCACACACAGGAAGGATGTCATCCATACTGTAAAGGTGAAGGGACAATGCCCACAGAAGGCAGCAATTTATAGTACAGGGTTGCCATGACAGTGGTTATCTGAAGTACTACACAACAGGCTGCATGCAATTAGCAACTGATGAACACTGACTGGTACAGAGGCCACCACCTGATCATGTGCAATGCCAACAAAAGCATGCTACAATCTATTCAAACCAGCTCAATCACTCTACTAGAGAGACTGAGAGAGAGTGTGTGTGAGAGAGAGAGAGAGAGAGAGGCAAAAAAAACCTTCAAGACAGTTCACAAATCTCAGGGTTGTGTTACAGCAGAAATAACATAGCAGGTATGTGAAACAGATATGCATTTACTGGCATGTAGTATATGGCATAGAATAATAGGATGTATACCTTGAAAGGATGTATATGTGCCATCAGTACTTGTTCCTGTAATGATGTTGTGCTCAACAACTGCACTGGACAGCAGTGTCAGTCCCTGTGGGCAGTGGGACATACCTGTCAAATGTGCAGACCAGCAGTGAATGGCAGAGATGTGACCCATGATATCTGTGTTCTGTACATTACTGTGGGCAACAGCTGGTGGGGGTATTAATACTGCCATGATAGACACATGAATGAGAGACCACACCACCTGCAGGACAGTCATGTTAAAGTGTAGCATAGCATAGCATAGCCAACTGCCATAGCAGTATAATATGCTTATCTAATGTTTGTCACCATATATACCCCCCTAATGTTAGTCTGTGTTCACATGTGACACTTGTCTGCGTTGCAGCTCAGCTGTGAAGTAAAGAGGGTACATGAGTGTGGTCCAGATGTTAGTATGCACCCCACATACAGATACATATATGTATGATACATATTCACAGCTGTGTATGTGTACAGAACCTCGGACAGTTATACATTTATATAGGTATATAAACAGCACAAAATGATATCTACACATATATGCACATATGTATATATATATATATATATATATATATATATATATATATACATACATATATAGGGTCTATATTAGAACACCGAACATTTAAAATGTCAAGTGTTCTAATATCGACCCGTTTTCAGCGAATGCTGAAAATATCGAAGAAACAGAAAAACAAATTTTTTCCCAGGGAAAGAATTCAGTTGACTGTTTCTGTTGCTTCGGTATTTTCAGTGCTCTGGTGGAAAATTACGGGTCAGGTTCAGGTAAGTGTGCGATTGAGTGCGAGTTAGGTTAGTTAGGGTTAGGGTGCGGGTTAGGTATGTGTGCGATTCTGTGGACATGAGGGTTAGGGCGGGTTAGGTGAGTTAGGTTTAGGGCGTGGGTTAGGTATGTGTGCAATTGTGTGGACGTGAGGGTTAGGGCGGGTTAGGTGAGTTAGGGTTAGGGTGCAGGTCAGGTAAGTGTGCGATTGTGTGGATGTGAGGATTAGGGCGGGGTAAGTGAGTTAGGGTTAGGGCGCAGGTGAGGTGAGTGTGCGAGAGTGACGGACCTTAGGGTTAGGGTTTGCGTTAAGGTAAGTGGATAGTTAGTGGTGTGTGTATAGTTTAGTGTAGGGTTAGGTGTAAGAGTTTAGGTGTATGTGTGTGGATTGCTGTTTGTTTGGTGTGCTTGTGTTGTGTGTATGTGTTTTGGAACAGCAAATTTTTTCCTTAGGAAAAAATTTGCTGTTCTGAATATTCGATGTTTAGTATTTTTGATTGGTAGGGTTCGATATTAGAACACTCGACATTATGAATGTTCGGTGTTCTAATATTGACCATATATATATATATATATATATTTATACAGATATATATATATATATATATATATATATATATATATATATATATACATATATGTGTGTGTGTATGTCTATAGATATATATCTATCTATATATATATATATATATATATATATATATATATATATATATATATATGTATATAGATATATATATATATATATATATATATATATATATATATATATATATATATATATATATGTCAATACATTTCCCCTGCCATGACATGTGTGAGAGAACATCACACATCAATACACAACATACCTACACACCAGTACATGGCTGCAAGATGGAGTGTGGAGTGTGGTGTGTAACCCATGTTGGGAACACATTGCAATTGTATGAGATGGCGGGATATATATGTTGGTGAAGGGTATTAGGCACATATTGGTATGTAGGTCTGGTTGGGTGACAAACAAGACAGCATACAGAGCTGGTATATGACACATGTGGTGGTTAGACACTGTGGACGGGTAGTTACATTTGGAATGTGGAGGCCATTGAGCTCCCACATTGGAACAAAAGAAACATGGTGCCCACTCATGGATAGTCATGACAGCATCTACATGGACATAAAGGTGCCTGGGCTGTGCGCTGGGCAGGAGGGACATGCATGTTGAACCTTGTGTATGTGTGCTGCATGCCTCCAGGTGATGTAGCACATACCCCATGTCTCTGTGGAGCTCCCTATGCACAATACCCTCGACCTAGCTGGGTGACAGACACATGTGTGTGTGTGCTCCATGGGGGGACACACCATCCCCTGAAGTGGTTCCACATGAAGGTGGTGATGGAACAGTAGATAATGAGGTTCCATGGTGGGTCATGGATGTGATGTGGACCGGTAACATGTGCACATTAGGTTGGAGTGGTGTTCCTGTTGGCAAATAACCCCTACACATACTGGTGTGTAACTGTCATGGAACATATGTGGGCTGTAATAGTCCACACAATCCCAGAACATGTCCAACAGCATGCATAGATATCCCTAATATCACAGAATGGCAGATGTGTAGCAATCACATAGCAGGCCTACCACATGCATATGTGGAAACATAGTGGCAGTGACAATAGCATGCAGGTGAAATACCCTGTAACAGCCCAGCAACTCTAGTGTCCCCACAGGGAGCATGTCTATAAACACGTAGTGTGTAGTACAATACAATATATGACCCAATGGAACACATACCAATAGTGTAGTGTGAACATTATGTTGGAGCTGATATGGTGGCGGAAGACTGATATGTGTATTGTATTATGGTAAACTTGACATATGAGTTTCTCAGACATATATCCATCATTATGTCTTTCAGGGAGTATGGCACACCCGAGGAATCCTACCTACAGTGCTGCTGAGGAGATTATAATCAACAGCATCATCCACAACTACCAGTTTTTGTTCTCACGGACAAGCCAGGACCAGCAGGAGAGAACAGCCATATGGAATGATGTGGTCCACAGCGTGAATGAGGTGGGGATGCACAGCCGTACTTATGAGCAGATCCACCACCATTGTAGTGACCTGCTCCTCCAAGTACGTCTCCGTGCCGCTGCCGTGCGGGGTGACCACCTTGCAATGGGGGGGTCATAACATCCATCCCCCCTCACCAGAATGCAGGAGCTGCTCATGAGCCTGGTAGCACCTGGCCACCTGCAAGAGCTACAGACTTATACAGTCATGGAGGTGGGTGCTACACACACACCAGACATGGAGCATGCAGGTAAGGTTCCAGGTCATATCAGTAGACTACTGTAGTGTATGCATCTGTACAGGTAGCTCATGCATATGTGAGATGTGGGGTATGTTGCTGTGTAGTACCAATAAGCAGTAATGCATAATCTGTTGTACTGTGGACTTCAGCTGTTGTTGTACTGTAATATTGCAGCCACCCTGTAGCAATGCCACAGCTGTGGCCACTGACATCAGCTCTATCCCATCTCAATGTAGGTACCTCTGGGATACCAGCAAGGCAGCGTCCGGATGCCGGTGAGTATGGTTTAAGGTTATGCTTGGCAATTCACTGTGCATGCCATAGCTAAGGTGTAGGCCATGTACACATCTAACACACCTACTCATAATGCATGCTATACATGTGCACTGACACAGCACACTCCTCACTAATGGGATTACCAGCCTCAAACACATGCAATACACAGTTCATCTCAGACAACTGTGGCCACACTCCAGTGCACATTGCCCAGGCACAGCTGACATCTGCCCAACATACACAGCTATGTCATGCACAGAGCAGTTGAACATGCTACATATAAAGACATCCCACTCTCTCTGCTAACACACGCTCCAGGGTCCTAAACCTCATTAACACATTACACAGAACATACCAGAGGGATAAGGCCCGTTCCTGGGGAATCCCCACACTCTGGAATGGACTACCCATACATGTCAGACAATGCTACTCATTGGCCCTCTTTACAGAAACACTTGGCAATTGGATGGGAAATGGGGAATTCACCATGGGTAGTATGTCTGTGCCACAGCCTGGCAGGGGCACAGGGGAATAACATTAGTGGGTGGTGCATGGCTGGGAACCCCTGTGGCTAGGCTTATGTAGGCCCCAAGACCAATAGACCAGTACTCACCTATGAACCTACAACATCAGCCAGGGCTCAATCATGGTCAATAATTTTCTCTACACTCACCATAGGTACAGTACATTGTGTCTGTGGTTGGTCTAATGGTAGTCTATCACTCATACATGCACCACTGATGATGACATATGTGAATACACATCAAGCATTCACTAAACACGTGTCCATGTGTGATCCAGAAACACACAGAGGCTGTGAGCAGCAGCAGAAACACAACTGACACACAGATACACATCCTGCAATGGTGTGTACACCCATGATGTATGGTGCACAGTACATGCCAGGGTGCTGAACAGATGCACAGCAATGCTGTGGACATGGGTGCAGTGAGTTCCAGGGGGAGGACCATCACCTACAAACAGAAGCCATGCATCACAGCCATGTATAATGTTGGTAACAAGGATTGATTACAGTTGCACTGCATGCTGTTGAGCACCGCATGTCCTGCATGCTGACATGTGTGTAATTACAGGTATGTGTGCGATACTGTACTGCACCATCACCTGCTATTGTGTGTGCTATGGGGGTGTGGGAGCTGTCTGTAGGTGCTGTTTGGTGGAGTGTATGGGTTGCCATGTATGTCGACTGCATGTGTGTATGTTTGTGTGTGTGGCCATGTCTACACATGTGTGTATGTGTGTGTGTGTGTGTGTGTGTGTGTGTGTGTGTGTGTGTGTGTGTATGAACTGTTTAGCGGTGTTGTACAGGTCTTACAGTCTGTTCCCTGTTTTCACCTTACAGGAGGTGAGGTGGGGCTGGGTCCCCCCCGCAGGGAATCTGATGTCACTGATACAGACAGTGACCATGAAGATAGGTGTGTTGAGGCACAGGAAGAGTCATCAGGGGCTGCCGCTGGGCCACCAGTTGACAAGCCACATGTATCCAACCCATCCACACACACAGTCACACTGCCTCCACATACCTCATCACCATCGGCCTTAGCTGAGGGACAGCCTAAGGTTGGCATTGGCCAGGACAGTGTGGTATCTATGGCACGTGTGTCAGGACACAGCAGCTATAGTCAGATGTCTGGTGGGGTTTCACATAGGCAGATGTTTATGGGTTCTCATCGGAGCACTGCTGGTCATCATGCCCCTGGCAGATGTGCCACATCTATTTCAGCCACACGCATGTTCCAGACTGTCATAGAGGCACAGGCATGAATGGAATGGTACAGCAGGCAGGGTTTAAGGGTGCAGAAGGCTCATCACACCTCTCTAACTGACAGCATCCATGGCCTAGCAGGTGCCATCTGGAATCACACTGAGGTCATGGATGGACTGTGGGGTGAGACATTGGATCTCATCTACAATGTCATGTCCATGCATCAGGAAAGTGCAGGACGGTTGAGACAGCCATGTAGATGCATGCCAGCAACACCAGCAGCTAGAGGTCACCGTGGATGTCCAACCAGTCACAGCTGCTCCCGTAGTGGCAGTACCAGCCCCAGCACTGTGGGGGGGCTGTCCACAAACAGTCATAGCAGACCACATACACGTGGCCCTGGTCAGTCCCAGTTGGGACCTGGATCGAGTGGACGTCTGTCAAACTCAGGGGACAGTACTCAGTCTGGCTTTGTACCTGATACTGCCTGTAGCACCCCTGCCAGCCACAGGTCCCGTGTCCATGGCCGGAGACGGTGAACTGAAAACCCTGCCAGGTACAGTCTGCAGCTGTCTCACAATTCCCTGTATGGGGCAGCCACACGGAGGAACTGTGTGCCCGCAGACATCCTAGGGCAACCACATACCTGAACACACGACATCACCAGTGGCCCATAACAGTACTCAGCCCCCTCAAACACACACACACACACACACACACACACACACACACACACACACACACACACACACACACATGTTGTCAATTGTATGGCTCAGCCTAGGCCTCTGGCAAACCAACAACACACCCTGTGCAAATGATGATACCTGTGCCACTCCCTGACATCTGTAACATTGATTCAGGGAAAGGCTAACATGGTGCTGATGCACAGGGTGACTGTACAACAGTGTAGCAATGGAATGATGTGTAGCATGTTGTCAGCAGTAAAGTGAAATGATAATATCTTGGAAGGTATTTCTGTGCAGCCATGATGCATCATAGCTGTAATTAACAATGTTGTATTGTTGTCACCAGTATCTCTTCTGATTGTGTTGTGTTTGTCCATGTGCCACATGGCTGATGGGTGTAGTGGTGTCATCAAGCCTTCTACAGTGGACACCAGTAAGTGTGGTGGGTGGTACACATGCCATGGCTGGGTACAACACACAGTGCCTTTGGTTTGGAAGCAGTACAGGTACAAGACTGTACACATGGAGGTATGTCCCTGTGCAGGTAACACATCTGTTGCATGTGTAATCCCACCAAGACAGGATAGGCACAAACACACAGTGCTATATATGCAGTCTGCAATGTGGATGACATTGAACATGCTAACAGCAGGGAGTATGTCTCTCTCCACACTCTAATGCAGTCTTCACCTAAGTAACATGTGTGTGCCAATGCCGGTGGCATAGCCCTACCCTTAGGAGGGTGTGAGGTGCTCAACTACTGTGAATGGTGTAAACAACAACTAACAACCTGATTACATACACTGTACAGTATTACAGACAGCTATGTAGGGTTATAGATGCAACAGTAACTGTAATAATGGTGGCTGTGTCCACAACAGCCACATCCAGTGAGTTATAGCAATCCCAGTAGTGCTGCACACCTCAACAGTGTGGAGGAGGGCATTGACACATCTATGACCTGTGAAGTATTGTATGTCCATGGGATGACACTTGTGGAATGTTGGCATATGCCAAGCAGTCCTGGTAGAAACATATTCTGTGAACGGAGGTAGATCCCTTAACAACTACACACATTCCTACATGTGGGATGGTGTACAAAATCCTGCTATGATCTACATAGGCATTGTGCACCTCCTAAACATCATCTACACCTGTCATGATTGGTTGAAGGAGGTATACCAGGTTCAGGTTGTATTCTCTGCCTTTGACAAGTCCAACATTGGCGGGGTCCTGTGTTTTGAGATTACCAGTGACATTGGCCATGGGTTCATTGTTGCTATGTTCCATGTCCCTGCAGACCAGGGTCATCAGGCTACTGGGTGGTAGTTCCCAGCTGACATGGTGGATTTGTGGTCGTCCCTGCCAACATTGGTGAATCCATTGTCAGGTGTAGGGATATTGGATCATATGAGGGATCCTACCGGGTTCCTCCAAGCATTACACGTCACTTGACTGTACTGCATGATATGTTAGTAATGCCAGCCTGACATCCTACAGGTGGGATGGAGTACTGTTAACATGTACTGCCCTTGTCATGTAGGGTCCTGCTTATGGGATCTGCTAAGGTTGGTACTGTATTGCAGGCCAGACGTGTTTGGCTGGGGGGGAATACCTATCCATGCCAGATGTATGTTGTTTGGGTCTCTCAAACCAATCAATGGTGCATGTGGACATATATGTTACGGTTACGTTCCCAATTCCATCCTATATTTATATATATGTGTTCAACTTTGACAGGGAGACAATCATTCCTTCAAACGGCCCTTTCTGCAAACCAAAAGGACTAACCCGTCATTTCTTACTGCACCACAGTTAAAAACACTTCAGTACTAAAGGCACCTTCGCTGACTCTCAAACTGCAAGTTAGAATACATATTGTAATGCAGGGGGGCATGCCCCCCTACCCCCCCAGGGGGCTGGGCCCCCCACAACCCCCCTACTGTGATATACTAACTCCTAGTTTGCACTACAGTGAGGATAGGCAATTATTCCGAATCCCCACTATAGTGGCATCCGCAACCAAATTGCCTAATCTGCAATGAGCGAATGCATAGTGACATTTGCTCATTGCACATTCGATGCATGTACTGCAAGATTGTGCAATGCTGAGAACATACTTTTGACCTTCCAGCTTTCAGACACATGGATTTCTCCCTTTGAAAGGTGAGCCATATATAAGCTGACATATATGCATTCCTAGTGCTGTATATATGTGGAGATGTGGATATATACATATATATCTATGGATGTATGCGTATCTATGTATATATGTATTTATTGGCTTATATATATATATTCCTATACTTATATCTACATATATAGATATGTTATATCCATTTAAAGATGAATATATATAGGCACACACAAATACATCTACATGGTGGAATACATTCCCTGTAGTGTTGTATACCTGGGCTGGAGGATATGTATGTGAAAGCATCATGGTTGTGCATATCTGCCATGGCTTAGAGGTAAATCACTTTGTGTATGGTTTGTAGGGTCCTGGTATTGAGCCTTGCAGGAACTGATTATGTTGATGTTCATCGTGTTTCACTGTTGCAGTCATTACACTTGGGTTATCTTGCTGGCAGGCTACCCGCAGTTGGCCTGAATTCCAAAGTCCTGGTCTGACGTCGGTTGCTGTCACCTCTTCCCTGAGGTCAGTGCGCCAAGAGTATAAAAGATGCAGCCGACGCCATTTTCTTCAGTTTTTTTGCCGCGTGGTGCCCGAAGCAAAAGCAGTTTGCAAGTGCCGGTCGGCTGACTCCTGAGATTTTTGAAATTGAATTTCAGATCCGAAGTCTTCTATAAAGCTAAGTACCCCATTGGGGAAACTTTTTTCTTGCTCCAGACCGATGTCAGAAAAAGTTAACAATTGTATTTCTTGTGGGAAGCAAATACCTCATAAGGATTTTCATTCTTACTGTATTCCTTGAATAGGCCCTGACCACGATGTTGCTAGTTGTCGGTTTTGTGCTAGATTTAACCAACACACTATTAAGCGTCGGTACGATTTTGCTTTTCATTACTTTGGCCAAAGGTTTAACTATATAATGCAGTCGGAATAACCAATGACTGGAATTCATAAAAAGTGCAAGGAAAAAGAAAAGGACAGGCATCCGAGGTCCAAAACCGACGGCTAAGCCTCTTCTAGGCCAGTCGCTGGTTCGCCGGTTCTCAGTGAGGCACTTTTGCAGCCCCTGACACCCACTACCTCAGAGCCACAGGCCACCTCTGACTCCCACGTGGAGACAGCTAGACCTCTGGATACTCAAGGTACTGGGCCTTCGGAAACTAATCCCTCAGATGGGTCCAGAGATGCTGAGCAGGCATCGGTTTCTGAGGGTGTTTTCAGACCTACACAGCTTTATATCAAGCCAACTTCAGCATCCAAGACAAAGACTAAAACAGTTTTAAAGACAAGGAAACAAGTACAGCATTCTCCAGGACAGACTTCCATGCCTAAGAAACAGATGCTCAAAATGGCCGAAGACCTAATTACTTTGATCAGGGATTCCCATCCCCCTCCTGATAAGATGCCTAGGCAAGATACTGACTATGATTCCTCTGATCAGGTTTCCATTTCCTCTGACTCCTCTTCAGAACAGGGACACTCTATTCCTCCCTATGAGGATTCTGATGCTGAAGAATCTATTCCTTCAGCTTCTCCTCCTGAGGATTACTCATTTGGGGAAACCCTGCATACCATGAGGGAGCATTTCCACTGTGAGAGCCAAGATTATTCAGATTCTAAGAAAAGGCTCAGAGACTTTCTTATACTACCTCAGCACAGACCTCTTGCTATTCCACCTGTTCTAGACATTGTAGATGATGTATGTTCAGAGTCCGGCCTGTCTCCCAACTCTTTACCTCCTGCACCTGTTAAGCCAGACAGATACTGCAGGGTTCCAGATTCTCATAAATGTCTATATAAAAACCCTGCTGCTGACCCAGAAACTATTTCTCAGGGTCCCAAAGGGGTCAAGGCTGCTACTGCAAAATACCCTGTCCCCTCAGATAGAGATTCTAGGGCACTGGACAGATGGGGGACAAAAGTTTACACTTCTGCTACCTTGGCTGTAAGGGCTTTAAATTGTCAATCTCATATGCTTAAATATCAGCAATACTTAATGTCTCTGTTAAAACAGAAAATGTTGACAAATTCTGAATGTTCTGATAACAAGGAATTGCAGGATTTATTGCATGCAGCTGAACAAGTGGGAAAACATACTTTGCAATGCGGTTATGATTCACTGGAGGCCTCTTGCAGGGCCGCTGTAACAGGTTCTATTATTAGAAGGCATGCTTGGTTAAAGGAACAGACTCTGCTTGATCATGTTAAAGCAAAATTATTGGATCCTCCATTACAGCATGATACTTTGTTTGGTGTTAAGGCAGAAGAGGTGTTGAAGAAAATGGAGGATAAAGCTAAATCTACGCAGACAGTGAAGGATTTCCTACAGGTACAGCAGAAACTGGCCTTCTAAGAATCAGTCCTTTCCCGTATCAGACAGGCCACAAAGAGGCAGATACAGATGCCCTAGAGGCAGACAACAGCCCCAGGGCTCATACAGGCCCAAACAATGGGGTGCTTCTACCTCCAAAAGCAGAGAAGACAAATCACAGCCATATAGAAAACAGTCCCAATGACTTCCCTCTACCAATGCCAAGCACTTATCTTTTGGCAGCACCCTTAGGGGGAAAGCTAGCACTTTTTTCACAAAATTGGCACACGATCACCCAGGACAAATGGGTCCTAAATATAGTCTCTCAGGGCAACAGGTTCCACTTTCACACCCTTCCAAAGGCAAAAGGTATGTCAGACCTGCCACACAATCAATGGGCAGAGACACAAAAACAAGTTTCATCTCTCATGGACATGAGGGCCATTCAGCCAGTGCCACAACAAGAGCAGGGACAAGGATTTTACTCAAGACTTTTCTTAGTACCAAGAAAGGACAAAGCATGGAGACCAATTCTGGACCTGTCTATTCTAAATACTTTTCTGGACGTTCCGAAATTCAAAATGTTGACTCTACAACAGCTTCTACCCATGCTGGGCAAGAAGGCTTGGCTTGTAACTTTGGACCTCAAAGAGGCATACCTGCATGTCCCAATCAGACAATCTTGCAGAAGATACCTCAGATTCATAGCTGGCTCAATGCACTACCAGTTCTCTGCACTGCCCTTTGGCTTATTTACTGCACCCAGGGTCTTCACAAAATGCCTGGCACCAGTAATTGCATTTTGCAGACAAAGAGGAATTCAAATATATCCCTACTTGGATGACTGCCTTATTCAAGCAGAGACCAAAGACATACTACTAAAGCATGTGGCGTTTGTAAAAAGATTACTAATTTGCCTAGGGTACACAGTAAACAAAAACAAATCAAAACCAGTACCCTCACAAGAGATAATATTCCTGGGTGCAAGCCTAAATACAACTGCCCAGATGGCTTATCTCATGCCAGACAAACAAAGTCAACTGACTTCTTACTTCAAAAGCATGGCAACAAAGACCCAATTATCTGCAAGAAAGATTCTGCAGGCTCTAGGCTACATGGCCTCCTGCATTCCGCTAATTCCATATGCAAGACTGCATATGAGGAAACTACAATGGTATCTAAAAACTGTTTGGACTCAACATTGCCACAGCCTGGAATCATTAATTTCACTCATTCCCTGCCTGCAACAGGAGCTTCGATGGTGGGCACAGGCCTGTGCCCTGACAGCCTTCAAGGACCTACTTCATCCAGGACAGCTGCTGATAAAGATGGACAACACCACAGTTATGTGGTACATAAACAAGCAGGAGGGCACACATTCCTTCCCCCTCTGCAGACAAGTCATGATTTTGTGGAACACAGCATTGAACTACCAAGTACACCTGCAAGCACAATTCCTGCCTGGAAAAACAAATGCTCTGGCAGACGAACTAAGCAGAAACCTCATGGATCCTCATGAGTGGAAACTAGATCCACAAATCTTCAGCATGATAACAAGGAAATGGGGATGCCCAGACATAGATCTTTTTGCCTCCCCTCACAACTGCTAACTTCAGAGATTCTACACAAGGACTTATCACAAACAAGCATGGAAAGTGGATGCCTCGTCATTCAGCTGGAACAACCTTTCCTCCACTGCCTCTCCTCACCAAGGTACTCCTAAAGGTCAGACAAGAGAAGCCACAAATTATACTAATTGCCCCAGATTGGCCACGCCAACACTGGTACCCAATCCTAAGGAGCTTGTCCCAAGGCCCTGCCTGGACATTGCCTCAAATTCCTCATTTACTGACCCAACAAAACAATCAGATCCTGCACAGCCAACTCAGAACTCTAAATCTAGCTGAATGGTGGATAGTGTAACCATTCAGAATACACCTCTCTTTAAAGCGGTTATGAATGTTATTTTAGAGGCGAGGAGGCCCAGCACCAGAAAATCTTATGCAGAAAAATGGAAGAGATTCTGTGCTTGGAACCAGGCACAAGGAAGTGACACACTTGTTCCAAATATACCTCAGATTTTACAATATCTAACTGAGATGCTGGACAAAGGCCTATCCTTCTCATCAATTAAGATCCATGCCTCTGCCATATCAGCTCATTACAATACAGACCCACCTATTTTTTCACATCCATTGCTTAGGCAGTTCCTCAGAGGGACCAAAAATATAAGAACCCCAAGGAGAGCACCAATACCTGCATGGGACCTCAATTTTGTCTTGGAAAAACTCACACAGCCTCCTTTCGAGCCAGCCAATACAGCTGAGATAAAATTCTTATCATGGAAAACAGCTCTGCTCCTAGCAATAACTTCAGCAAGAAGAGTCTCAGAGTTACAGGCATTAATAGCTGTGGAAACAACCAACCAAAAAAAATAGGATATGCAGGAAAAAACAACAGCCAAACGATCCACCAACAGCAATTTATTTAAAAGAACTCTGACGTCTCGGCCACAGCCTTCAAGGAGTAAAGACCATAGTAAACCACAGTACATTTTATACTAAAACAAGATGCCAATTATACAATTAATCAATAAAAAATGGCAATTAATTAAACAACACTCTCCAATTAAAATCCTCATTTAAACCCAAAGGAGACATTGTTTTAAATTTCAGTATGTATACAGCTTCTTTATACAATAAGGCTGATTTAATATCTACATTATTATATCCAGTAACTTTTATTTGTTCTAAAACAGTGCCCTGCAGTCCTGTGCTAATACCATTATGTGCATCCAAAAAATGCATGGCTACAGGGCTAGTTTCTTTTTTATTCTCAATGTCCCTAATATGTTCTAAAAGCCTCACCTTAAAGGCACGTTTTGTTTCACCAATATAAATCTTATGGCATGGACATTGTAAAGCATATATAACACACTCAGAAGTACAAGAAAAATAATGTTTAGTACTAAATCTAATGCCATTAATATTAGAAAATTCAGATACAATATATCTGCAAGCTTTACACTTATTGCACGGATGTGTACCAGCTAAAATAATATTCTGATGCAATACATCCAATGGTAAACTGTATTTGCTTTTAACTAAAAAGTCTTTTATGTTTTTACCTCTACGATAAGAAAATTTCAACTTTAAATTCAGCCATGTCCGGACATTATCTAAAGAGCATAAGTAATCCAAAAACTGCTTAATAATTTTCACAAATTCTACAGTACAACATCCAAATGTAGATACAAAGTATACAACTTCCTTATTATTTTCCTGATGTATACAGTATTTAACATTATATCTATCAGACCTGAACCCCCACTGTTTATAAATTTGTTTTTCCTTATTATTAAGACGCTCATAACTATCTTTCATCGTTTGTTTACTATAACCCCTAGCTAAGAAGGATTCTGTCATGGCAAGCAATTCACTATCACGTGTCTGTGATTCATTACATAACCTACAGACCCTTAGCATTTCTCCATAAGGCAAGGCCTGCAGGGTATGAGGTGGATGGCCACTAGTGCCATGTACATACTGGAAACCACCTTCAAATTTTTTATTTATAGATGTAACTAAACTATACCCATTTGAAATGTCCAACACCGTATCCAAAAATGGAACTCTAGTGCCAATATTTAGACCATCAAATTTTAAATTAAACCTATTTGTATCCAAATCAGATGCAAATTGATGTACAGAAGACTGACCCCCTTCTAAGAGAAAGATCAAATCATCTACATATCTATAATATTTAATAACATAACTACGAAAAAAACTGTGTCTATAAATAACTTCTGACTCAAAGAGGCCCATAAACAAATTGGCATACATGGGGGCAAATGAAGCCCCCATGGCTGTCCCCTTGAGTTGATGGTAAATAACATTATTAAACTCAAAAAAATTATGAGTTAATAAAAAATGTACCAACTCAACCAAATATTCAGTAGAAGGTGAATCACCTAAAAAAAACCTGATGGCTTAAATGCCAGCCCCATGACTGATATTAGTGTATAAACTCTTTACATCTATAGTCATCCAGTACATGTTGTTATTCCAAGAAATGCCCTTTATCTTTTCAAAAAAATCAAACACATCAACAATATAAGAAGGTAACCTATTCACATATTTTGCCAAGTAATTATGTAAAAAAGTTCCTAAATTATAAAGAAAATATTGCCGTCCTGAGACTATTGGTCTACCAGGAGGTTTACTTACATTTTTATGGATTTTTGGTAGGCAATAGAAGTGAGCCATACGACACCCTTCTATACCCAACTTTTTCTTCATATCAACAGGACAAAAGTATCCTAATCTAACTCCTTTGCTAATAAGCTCTTTATATTCTAACAAAGAAGCAGAATAAGTTTCCATATCTACCACTTTATATGTTGTAATGTCATTTAAATGATCCAAACACATGCATAAATATTGTATAGAATCCATAACTGCCTTTGTCTGATGGTTTGAAAATAATTTCACTTTTTTTACTTAATTCTGACAACACTTGCCATTCATTAAAGGTCATATTATATTTGATATTATTCTTATCACTCATAAAATTATCATATGAAGTCTCAAGGAGAGCACCAATACCTGCAAGGGACCTCAATTTTGTCTTGGAAAAACTCACACAGCCTCCTTTCGAGCCAGCCAATACAGCTGAGATAAAATTCTTATCATGGAAAACAGCTCTGCTCCTAGCAATAACTTCAGCAAGAAGAGTCTCAGAGTTACAGGCATTAATAGCTGTGGAACCTTTTATTATCTTCCATCCGGACAGGGTTTCTCTAAGGACAAACCCAACATTTATGCCTAAGGTAGTGTCCAGTGTGGCTCTTAACCAAACCATTCATTTGCCTCCTTTTTTCCCAAACCCACAGAATAAAGGGGAGAGACTTATACATTCTTTGGACATACACAGAGAGCTACGCTTCTACTTGGACAAAACTAAAGCTTTCAGACAGACTGAGCAACTTTTAGTGGCATATGCTGCAGGATCACAAGGAAAGGCTATCTCAAAGCAGACTATTTCAAAATGGATAGGACACTGCATTCATTTCTGCTATTCACATGGCAAGTCAGGCCTAAGGGCATTAAACCACATTCTACCAGGGCAGCAGCCACCTCAGCAGCCTTCCGCAGAGGAGTACCAACCAAAGATATTTTGGAGGCTGCAACTTGGACTTCAGTGCACACTTTCACTAAGCACTACCACTTAACTCTTTACTCTAAATCCAGAGCAGGCTTTGCCACTGCAGTTCTGCAGGGCCTTATAGCCACTCCTAATTCTATTTAGACCCAGCCACCCAACCTCAGCTTTGGGATTCAACCCAAGTGTAATGACTGCAACAGTGAAACACGATGAACATAGTACAGTTGTGTACCTACCATAAATGTAGATGCTCGAGTGTATTCACTGTTGCAGTCCAGGTTACCCACCCACCATCCCCCTTTCTTTGCTGGGACTTATCTGTACTTCTCTATCCTATACAACCTATGTGGTGTATTTGCTTGTAGATGAAGGTATTGTTTATTTAAGCGCATGCTTTTATAATCAATGATTTTAGCCTACCCTTTTGGGGGCACCTGACATCTGGGGCAAGAAAAACTGAAAAAAATGTCATCGGCTGCATCTTTTATACCCCTGGCACACTGACATCAGGGAAGAGATGACAGCAACCGACGCCGGACCAGGACTTTGGAATTCAGGCCGACTGCGGGTAGCCTGCCAGCAGGATAACCCAAGTGTAATGACTGCAACAGTGAATACACTCGAACATCTACATTTATGGTAGGTACACAGCTGTACTTTGCTGGGCAGAACACAGTCCGTTGGATACAGAATAAGTAAGGCACTTTAAAGAAGTTGTAAGTGGGTTTGCATGACAGTAAGCACTGCTAACCTCCTTTTATGTTTTCATACACTCAGCTTCTAAATTGCTTAACCTGTGTAGCGAGCAAACATGCTTACAACTGCTTTAAGGTGTCTTAGTCACTCTCTATCCAACAGGCCATGTTCTGCCCAGCAACATAACAAACAGCTCTTGTAAGGCTCAAACCAAGGACCCTACATACCCTAGACAAAGTGATGCACCACTAAGCCAAGACAAGTATGCAAATATGCAATGCTTCAGAAACATATCAGTCAGTCCTGTCATGCAACAGTACAGAGAATGTATACCAACATCTAGATGTCTGCATGTGTAACTATATTGCAACCTTAAGAGATACAACATATACATATATGTATAGATATAAATATATGTTGTTTTACTAACTCTATATACATATATATCACTATCTATGCACATAAACTTATATATCTGTTAGCAGATAAATATATATCTATATAGGTATATATAGCCATACATCTGTAGATAGCAATTGCAGATTAACAAATACACCAATGTCCACATGCACCATAAATGGGGTTGAGAGGCCCCACACACTATACGTCTTGCACAAATAGGCATCCCCCCCCACAGCCAAACACATGCACCCTGCAATACACTGCCAAGTACATTCTGCCTCCCATAGGACATGTAATATGTGGAAGCCATCAACATCCCCAGGATACAGATACACCGACACATATATGCAGATACAGATATACACATATATATATATATATATATATATATATATATATATATATATATGTGACTACACATACACACACAGATATAGGTGCAGTAAGATACATATGTAGGAGGTGCACACAATATGGAACAGCCACAATGTCAACAGTTAACACCTGAACAACTGGACAGTGTATGGGCGACACATACTAATGTCAATCATTGCCTGCAACATATACCCATAGAAAGGTCATAGGAAAGACACCACACACAGGTTTGCAGAAATGGGAATCCTTTAATTGGGTACTATAACAGTTCTATATGCCATATCATATAACTGTTCAAATACTGGCAACCATATAAACGGAGTACTGCAACTGTGAAACAGTTACACTAATACAGTAGTCCGGAAAGGTTCACAACTGTTACTGTCCAGGCCAAGCCCTTCAGAATGTACAATAGTGCAGACAGACTGGGCAACAGGGTACCACACAATCAACAGTATGTACTGCAGGTGTTTTGTTCAGCAGCCTCTATCTACACTCTGTATAAACTCCGTAGGAGGTAAAGACGTTTTGTGATCAAATGGGTTGTACCTGGTACATAACAAGGCATAACGCACAGAACAGTCTGTATGGCAGGAGGCAGTAGGCTTACAGTACCCCAAGTCATGTAAGTAATGTCAATATAGGTGGAGTATACGGTACTGTACATCCACATACCTTGTGGCAGCTCACCCCTGATACCCCCACATTTTATAACAGCCTAGGTCATTTATGGTGCTCCCCACCTAGGCTCAATAATACAAGCCCATATAACACTGTTACATACACTGGCCTCTGCAGTGCATAAGGGCGCACATGTGTTGTGTAGGTGATGCCCACACATATATGGCCCCAGCCCCACTGTATGTGTGGGGGATACAACAGCAGTGGCAGTGTGATATATTCACAGCCCACTACAGAACAACCTCCAACAGAATGACATATGTGCAAAGCTTGGTATGTAGATGGGGGACAGAAGCTGAAACACAGGCACATATGTGGAACACTGTTGCCATACACTTAGCAAAGTGCTGGTGTTACAGAATAGTCTGCAACATACCCTTAGTCAGGTAATTGAGGTTAGATATAGACAAGGATGTAGCCATGTACTGATGACATGCAACACACACACTACCAGTGTAATATCTGACACAGGACCTGTGTGGTGGACGGACAACACATGATAGGCATACCTCTGTCCAGCAAGAGGTTAGGCCCACAGTAGTGAGCTAAGCAGACAGACTGCATTCCAAGGTACACTAGTATGTACACACACACACCCTGTAACACCAGTACTATGCAAAGCATTGCACAAATCTACCCACAGTCTGTCTGTAGTTCCTGATCCTCCTACAAATACGTGCCACTCTGAGTGTGCAGGTTGTCCTGTAAGAGGTATTGCTACCTGCTGCCTATATCACTGATGCCCACATACAGGACGGATGTCCATCACACAGAAAATGTAAAGGGACCACGCCCACACGCTGTAGGGATTTATAGTGGGTGGTTGCCATGATAGTGGTAATTCAATGTAGTACACGTGTAATTATATATATGGCTTTCTGGATAAGTATATGTACATATATTTCCACCATAGGCCCTGGACATGGAGTGTAGCCATACACCAGCCCCTACAGTCCCAAAGTCATAATGCAAGGGAATGACAGGTATGTATAACAGGTATATTACTAGACTGTTGCTACTGTCATTGGGATTGTCTTCACAGACCTGGTGTGTGTGGAGGCTGACATCTACTTATAACATGTGTGCCATTGGCTACTGACAGACATCCTAAGGAAATCATTGTAAGGTAACGCTGCTCGCATGTAATGCCCCTGTGGAGTGTAGCCGAGATATTGGCTACTATATGTGGAACATCGGACACACCTTGTACAGTCTAGAGGTAAACGCATGATACCTTAGTGCACCACATGTGTACCAGGCCTGACAATATAGATGTAGACAGCCATGTAGATGGGTATAACACATAATGACCGGTATACATTTGGCACCATAGGTGTTGGAGTCATACACTTCTGTCTGGCCTGACATAATGACTGCTGGTACAGGGGTGCCATGGACACATACCACCCACTTGATATTGACATACATCTGTACAACATCCCACTGCTCTGTCTGACATACATGATGTTTAAAGGAGGCCCAGCAGCAGTACATCTGGCAAGTATCTGCACATAACATCCCACTGGTTATGTACACTAAGCTGCTAGGCATGTAACAATGCACTGTGCAGGCTACAGGCAGACTGGCTCAACACTGGCCTACATCTCGTATGGGGTAATGCACATGCACCTGCATATATAGCAGGCTCAACAGCCATGTCACAGCACAGGGTTAGATACACCTGTGTGACAGTGCATAACCACAACAAATGTGAACACAGCCACATATGGTAAATTAGCATAATATTACAGTATATGGACTATCTGTTCTACACCAGCCTTATATGTGCCACTCACAGAATGACCCAACATATACTGGGCTGCTACACAGTTTGTTATGATGGCTGTCTGTTGTATGGGACATGTGTGTGTATGGCCCTACAAACATGTACGGCAAAATGGTACCATACAGTGGGGCAGCATGTAACATCTGAGAAAAGGGGAACTAAAACAATGACATCTATCACTGTCTGTACACAGGCTGACATACATATTAACAATACACACACTGCTGACATTCACCATCACTACACAGACCTCAGTACTGTACAATCATCCACAGAATGTCCAGCTTATGTCATGAAATATAACCACTACTGTACATGACGTGTAGCAATCTGATATATCACTGGCTTGTTTTCAGATATGATGACAGTATTTATGGTGTACAGCACATATGCACCACTTCATGCACGCCATATGTACAAAGGTTGACAGAGGTGTGGCTGACAGCACATACACAGGGCCAGTATAGACATGTTGCAGTGATAACCTCATATATTATCCATTGTAACAGAGTTTGTTGCAACATATGTCCTATGAGGGATATGAAGTCAGTAACTGTCACAGCCTTCACCATCTACAGACTGCAATCCTCACACTACCTTCTGCATTCCACAGATTGATGCACTGTGGCTAACACATGAAATCAAAGGCACAACACTGCCCACTCTGCAGATGACCCTGCAGATGGGGATTCCTCATATACATGGAACTGAAATGGGAAGTATTGTGACATGTATGACAGGCATATCCAGACAAACACTGTTAAACCAACAGTACTCCAAATGCAGTATAGCAGCACTTAGGTTCATAAGTTCATAGGTAGGTACAAGGCTATCTGCTCGAAGGCATTTATAAGCCTAGCCAGAATGCGTTTGCTTTTGCCGCCCCCTTAGATTAGTTCCCTGTGCCTCTGTCCAGCAAAGCCACTGAAGTGATCCCCGAGGTAAACTTTCTGTTTCCCATCCACTCGTCAAGGTTTCATTTGAAGAGTGCTAGCAAGGAGCTCTGCCTAATGTAGATTGGGATCTTGTTCCAAAGCATGGGAAGTCTCTGGGACAGGAATCTATCCCTCCAGCACATCCTATTTATTGTTGTGGTGAGGTTTAGATCCCTAGAGTGTGTGGCTCGAGGGGATAAGGTTTTCTTTAGGTGGAGCATGTCCATCAATTCTGGGTTGGACATGGCCTTGTATGTCAGGCAGAGATCACCTCTGAGTAGGCGGTATGCAACCGAGTACAGCTGTAGTTTCTTCAGTCGAGCTGCATAGGGCATCTGTTTGAGGCCAGTGATCCTCTTGGTGAGATAATTCTGTGATCTTTCCAGCTGCTGCAGGTGTCTTGTAAGGTGCATCCCAAATGTGGCATTGTACTCTATGATGGGTCTGATTAGTGATGAGTAGAGAGGCACAATGACCTCTTTTGATCTGGATGCGAACCCTTTTGTGATTAGGTGGGCCATGTAGAAGGATTTTCTAACCACTTTGGCAATGTGATTATCAAAGGTGAGATTACTGTCTACTTGGGTCCTCAGATCCCTTATTATGTCTTCCGTATTTAGGGGACTACCACCTATGTGGTAGTTTGTGGGTACTTTGTTTTTTCCAAAGGAGATGACTATACACTTTTTGGCATTTAGCTTGAGGCCATGATTTTGACACCAGGTATCCGTCTCAGTGAGACCCTTTTGGAGGATGTCTGTGTCAGCCGGAGAGTCAATTATAGCCCCTAGTTTGCAGTTGTCTGCGAACTTGGTCAGCCATAGTCCTCTTGTACTTTCCTGTACCTCTGAGACGTATATGCCGAACAGGAGGGATCCTAGGACTGAGCCCTGGGGAATGCCACTTGTAACTGGTTTAGAGTCGGACCTAGCTCCCACAACTCTCACCATGTGGGTTCTGTCCATGAGCCAGTTGGCAACCCATCTTTTGACGTAGGATTTTATGTTCAGGCTGGTGAGCTTGTCTATAATACCAGAATGGGGAATGGTGTTGAAGGCCTTAGCGAGGTCTAGGTAGGCTGTGTGAACCACCTTTCCCTTGTCTATAGCCTTGGTAACTGTCTCAAAGAAGTCCCCCAGGTTTAGGAGGCATGATCTGCCCTTAACAAAGCCAAACTGAGTAGGGTCCAGTGTTTGGAGGTTCCCAATGTCTCTGTTAATGAGTTCTATGATGATGTGCTCCATAGCCTTGCAGACCAAGCTAGTCAGGCTTATAGAGTGATAGTTCCAGGGTCTGTTGTGGCTCCACCTTTGTGGAATGGATTAACTGTTGCTGTGTGCCACTCTGTGGGTACTTAGCCTGTGGAGAGGCTGAGTTTGAACAGTGTGTTTAGGTGAGAGGTTAGTTCGTCTTTGAGCTCATGTAGGATGCAGCCTGGGACACAGTCTGGTCCCATTGAAGCTGTGTTTTTGGCTTTGGAGAGGGCTGTTTTAACCTGAGTGTCTGTGATTTCAGGGACTCTACATTCTTCTGGTATGGTTATGGGCCCTTTTGGGGGTGAGAGGGGGTGAAGTTTGCGCTGAACCTGTCTGCAAGGATGCTGGCGATAATGGTTGGTTCAGTGTATTTTGTGCCATTCTGCACTAACTCCAAGCAGATCTGAGCATTGCCACTTAGATTCTTGACATAGCTAAAGAATTCCTTATGGTTATCTTTGGAGTCCTTGGCTATTTTTCTTTCAAAGCTCGCCTTGGATGATTTTATGAGGGATCGTAGTTTCTTGCTGATACTGATCAGGGATGTCTTCCCTTCTTGGGATTTTACTCTTTTCTATACTAGTTTCCTCCTTCTATTGTATAGCTTGTTTATGGCAGGGGTCCACCAGACTGGTTTCCTTTTCTTGGAGGAGTGAGTCTTGGTTTTGCTTGGGATGGCATGATCCATGTATTCTTGTAGGTGTCCATAGAATGCATTAGCAAAGGATTTTGCAGCTTGGACAGCATTATCCTTCATCATGGGGGCTTCGAAACTTTCCACCTCAGTCTTAAGTAATGTGAAGTTTGCTTTTGAAAAGTTTTTCACGGTGGTTTTCTTGTCCGGGGGTGGGGGCAGAATGTGGATATCCAAAGTGATTTGTTTATGGTCAGAATTAAACAGTGAAGGATTGACCTCCAGTGTGGAACACCGGTTGCCCATGTTGGTGATGACCAGGTCCAGTATGTTGTCACCTCTGGTGGGAGTGTTGACCAGTTGAACCAGGGCATTTGAGTTTATAAATTCTTGGAAATGTTGGGTAAGGGAGTTAGTACTTGAGTAGTTCTCCCAGTTAATGTTTGGGTAATTGAAATCACCCAATATAGGGTGTTTGGTAGGACCTTTATGTTTCCCAGTGTTTCCAGAAATGTGGAATAGGGGTCCTGAGACATGGTGGGTGATCTGTAGCAAGCTACAATTTGAATTGCAGTTTTGCCCATTGTTAGTAGCATGTGGATGATCTCTGAAGCATAATGCTGCGTCACTTACCTGGAGGTGTGGGTATCCTTGATGAATATGGATACAACCCGCCTTTTGTATTTCGGTTTGTTTTTTTGGCCGAAATGTATGGTATGAATTGTAGCCTGGTAGTGCTGGGGTGCTCTCTGGAGCCTTAAACCAGGTTTCTGTGACTGCACATATATCGATTTTCTCCATACTGAGGAGTGCCTCAAGTGAGTGAATTTTGAGGTTTAGACTTCTGGCATTGAGTAGCATTACCCTCAGTTTTTTGTTACTTGTGCTATTTACGGCAGTGGGTTTGTCTTTTGAGGCTTGCCTAAAAAAGGCACTCTGGGGGTGGCAAGAGCCTTTTCCAGTATTTGAAAGCCTAAGGGTGACAGGTGCAAGCCATCTCTAGTGAAGCAGAGTGGCTTGTCAAGCATGTCATTCCAGGTGGACAGACACTGGATCCCCTTTGAATGACACCAGAAACTTAGCCAATTGTTGAAATCGAGAATTATTTCTTTATAACATGGTATCATTCTTGGTGAGGGCAGGGTGCTACTCAGGGTTAGGGTCATACTGGCCTGGGCTACGTGATCAGAGAGCTCTTCCATGTCTCTTTTCATGTAGTCCAGGGAGGTATGGCTCAGGTCATTCATACCAACATGGACAATGACAGAGTCATATTTGTACTTATTCTGGAGTGACCTGAGTGCTTGTGTTATGTAGCAGATCCTGGCACCTGACAGGCAGCTAACAGTAACCTTCTCCTTATTCAGCCTAATGAGAGGGACTTCAGTGTGTCTGACTATAGAGTCACCTATTACTATTACTTGCAGTCTGTAGTCAGGTCAGGCACATCCCCCTCCTGTTGGTTTCCCTCTTTCCACCATGTATGTTGTTAGAGGTAAATCTCCAATCCATCTGGGATGCTGTTTGCTAAACATCAAATCTAGTTCCTGCTCACAGTGACTGCAAAGGCCCAACACCACCATGATGTTCTTAGGTATTGGAGTGTGTCTCCATGCAATTGGCTATGGGATTGTTACCACAGCTGTTCCACATGCAATCAGCTAGGGGAGGGCTGCAATTCATGCAGATGCCATCAGCTGATCAGTAGCATCACGTAACATATACATGCTGCTGCTTAAGCAAGGCAGGTGTGGGTCACCACATCCACCAGAGAGGGAGTGGGGGAGGCAGACAGAGGCAGATACATGTCAAGGAGGGGTGGGAGGGTAAAACTGAAGTATGTTTTTGTCACACACCTACCAGCACAGGGTATCAAACCCCCAACAACTATGTGTGGTGCTATCACAGCTCGATGCAGTTATTGGATGCACCACATGGGTTACCAGATGTGGAGCTCTCAGAACATATATGTGAGGGTGAGTGACATCTGCAACAGGTATATGGTAGATATACGGTAGGTGTCATACACGTGCCGGTCTGCATGAACAGGTGCCAGTGTCAACACAGGCACACTCACACAGGGACACACACACATTGACACACTTGGCAGGGTCAGGAATGCAACTCATCAGTAGTGGGATTGCCACAGCGCATCAATTTGCAGGTATCACATGCACCACACGGGTCATACGGAGGCCGTATGGGCAAAGAGTATGAGGAGATGTCAGACATCAGACAGCATGCTTCAGTATGCCCTTGGGGGTAGTAGTGAGTGTGAATGTGGACATACGCACCATACAACACACACACACACACACACACACATGAACACACAGGGCGCCAGTTCTGACATGCATGGGTGCATGTCTACACGGGTGTGTGGTGGTCAACTGTGCCAGCAGATTGTACAAGGGTAGGCAATGGGTATATCATGGCATCAGGCCACATGACAATGGTCTGTGTTGTGGCTCAGGCCTGTAGTTACTGCATTTGCCCACACAGGTGGATATTGCATCCCCCATCCAGTCAGCTGGGTGACTATTGTGTGTGGCCAATGCTGTGCACTACATGCCGTGTATATGTTCCTTAGTCCATGACATGGATGGCGTCTGGGATGTGCATACCTCCCACATGCCTGTACAGTGACATGTGGAACTGTACCTGGGGTGTCTGGCCCATGTTGTGAACACAGATTATCATCAGATGTGACAGTCTTGCCCACCTGTGGCAAGAACTGGTAATGGGCAGCAGGTTTACCCTTCACCTACATTGATAGCATGCCAACAGCATTCCCTGATGTCAGTGTCATCTGTCCATACAGGGCATGTTGTCAGGCATGGTATGTCCATTATGAGTCACATGTGAAGGCACCACAGGTGGTGCAAATGTGCATTGGAGAACATGGTGGAGGTGCACTGTCTGCATGTACATGCATATTGGACAGATGGACAGGGTGACATGCCCTCTGTCGGCCACTCCTATCACTGCATAGTTACTATCAATGGCCAATATGCAGTGTACTAACCACATATTGGCTGTTGCCTAGGCATGTGTGTGCATATGACACATGGGTTGAATGTGAGCTCTGGATAATAGTGGGGTTGCTAATTTGGATTGGCTGGCCTTAATGCCACATGTATGGGTATGGCTTTGCACCCCAACCTCCCAGCTAATTTACATCTGTTATCCCTGTATGGTTGACATTGTGATTTAGTAGGGCCATCATAAAAGTAATGAGCAAAACCTCCTCCACATTGGCCACAGGTGTCACACACTCACCTCTGCACAGGATATGAGTTACACACACACCTGTCATGCCTGGGAGTTGAACCCCTACCTAATTAGCTTATTACACTACAGCACTACGCAGTTATAGTACATACCACAGACATTACTAGAGTACTTCTTCCCCAAATGTGTATTTCACAGTGACTGACATCAGCAGATTACCAAAGTAGGCCATTTCACCTGTACTGCGAGTGACTAGCCTAGAATGCATTGCTCCCTACACAAACCTAACATCTACAATTGCCGTGTGTGGGTATAGAACCCCTGACCAAGGCCTATA
Source organism: Protopterus annectens (assembly GCF_019279795.1). NCBI lineage: Eukaryota > Metazoa > Chordata > Ceratodontiformes > Protopteridae > Protopterus > Protopterus annectens. The sequence continues at coordinate 479,040,721 of NC_056739.1, forward strand.
TCACACTACAGCATAGAGCTGCTATAGGACACACCACAGGAATTACTAAAGATGTCCTTCCCCAAAGGTGTATTTCACACTCAATGACATCAGCAGGTTTACCAAAGTAGGGCTTTTTGCCTGTACTGCGAGTGACTAGCCTAAAATGCATTGCTCCCTACCTAAGTGAGACACACAAAACTGTCATGTGTGGGTATAGCTCCCTGGACCAAGGGCTATATCACACTACAGCATGGAGCAGTTATAGGTCGCACCACAGGGAGTGCAAAGAACTTTATCCCCAAAGTTGTATTTCACAATGAATGGCATCAGCAGGATTGGCAAAGTAGGGCATTTGAATTGTACTGCAAGTGAGTAGCCTATGATGCATTGCTCCCTACACAAACAGTGAGACACACACAAAGCATCCACAACTGTCATGTGTGATTATAGAACCCCTGACTAAGGCCTATATCACACTACAACATGGAGCAGTGATAAGTCACACCACAGGGATGACATGAAACTTTTGCCCCAAAGTTGTATTTCACAATGAATGACATCAGCAGGATTGGCAAAGTAGGGCATTTGAATTGTACTGCAAGTGAGTAGCCTATGATGCATTGCTCCATACACAGACATTGAAACACATGCAAAACATCTGGAACTGCCATGGGTGGTGATGGAACCCTACCACAGTTATAAATCACACTACAGCAGTACACAGTTACAGGATGCACTACAGACATTACTAGGCTATGACTTTCCCAGAGGTGTATTTCTAGGTGAATGACATCAGCCGCCTTGCCAACGTTGGGTATATGAATTCTAAGGAGAGTGTGTGATCTAAAAAGCATTTTTTGTCACTCAGTCATAAATAAACAGAGACACAAAGATTCACACACACAATTGCCAAGTCTGAGTATACTGAGTCAGCAGTATACAGTTATAGGACACGATATGAAGGTTATTCAGCTATAATTTCCCCAGAGGTGTATTTCTAGGTGAGTGACATCAGCAGCCTTGCCAAAGTTGAGTATATGTATTGTACAGGGTGTGAGTGATCTAAAAAGCACTGCTTTCTACTCAGTCACACACACACACAAGCACACAGTTGTCAAGTCTGGGGTTAGCGCATCTATCGAACTACTGTATCACACTACAGCAGTACACAGTTACAAGATGTGCTATGGAGATCACTGGTCTATGATTTTCCCCAGAGGGGTATTTCTAGGTGCGTGACATAAGCAGCCTTGCCAAAGTTGAGTATATGTATTGTACGGGGTGTGAGTGGCTTAAAAAGCATGGCTTTCTACTCAGTCAGACACACACACACACACACACAAACAAACACACAGTTGCTAGGTCTGGAGTTAGAACAACTGTATTGTACGGGGTGTGAGTGGTTTAAAAAGCATGGCTTTCTACTCAGACACACACAAAGCTGCTAGGTCTGAGGTTAGAACACCTACCTAACTATTTTATCACACTACAGCAGTACGCAGTTACAAGACATGCTACGGAAGCTACTTGGCTATGATTTCCCCAGAGGTGTATTTCTAGGTGAGTGACATCAGCAGCCTTGCCAAAGCTGTGTATGTGAACTTTATGGTGTGTGAGTAGCCCATAAAACATTTCTCTCTACACAGTCAGAGACTGAGAAACACGCACACAAACACACACTTACACAGTTCCCAACTCTGGGGTTAGGACTACTACCTAACTAGTTTATCAGTACAGCAGTACACAGCCATGGGGATTACTGAGCTACAACTTTCCCAAAGGTGTATTTCACATTGGATGACCTCAGCAGGCTTGCCATGATACTGCTATGGGGAGGGCAGTGTGTGCATGGGCCGTAACCCATTTATGTAGGGGTTGACATGCCGCATGCGGGCACACACGTGGTCATATGCCACAGGTACGTGTATACAGCTAATAGGTGACTACTTCCTTGTACAGTCATGTTGCACAGCTGGCACGTGCAACATGCTGTCATGCTGACAGATACTGGTGGCTAGTATCTGCAGTGAGTGACACTTGCACCTCATGTGTCAACACATCTATGTCTGTCTACCTTTGGCTTATTATAGTGTGTTTTCCTTCCATATATGCCTGTATTCCTATCCACTGTGTGTGTGCAAGGCAGGAGTGGTGCATACTGACATGTGTCTGCACTAACAACTGCAACTGCCAAATGTGTCTGGTCCACTGGTGTTTGCTGACATGGCCTTCATGTGTTTAAGTGTGTGAGCATGCCCAGTATGGCCTTTCAGTATGTTGTTGACTGACATTGCCTTCATTCCTCTGTGTGTGTGAGCATGCCCAGTATGGCCATCTATATTGCATGTGTGGCTCAAGCCCAAGTAGTTTGTACTGCAGTGCTGACCTTTGTGTTGTACACCGACAGGTAGCATGCTGTGTCTGCAGGGTATACATCGGTCATTTGGCATTGACTGTTGCTACATTTCTGCATAGCGGGGGGGGGACACCTGACTGTTTTTACATTTCTACACAGGAGTGGGGGAGCACACGTGACTGTTACTATAAGTGTACATAGGATGGTGGGGCACACCTTACACTTTTACACATTTGCTAGGACTGTACTGGTATGTTGGGTACACCATTTCAGTCTGTAGTCTTACCTATCATGCTGGCTAGAGGCATACCAGTGTACTACAGATCTTAGCTTTTACAACCTACATATTAGTTTCTGACTTCCTAGCCTTCACAACTTACATTCAACTGGCTGGCCTGCTGTAGTCTGTCTGTGTAGGCCTGGGGTAGGTGTTACCCATGGGGCTCATTCAGAGGCCATAGTACAGCATTTGTTTGTGTTTGTCTACACCTATCCTGCTGGCTGTGACTGTTGTTGGGTAAGTGCCCCACCCCCAACTGGCATGTGTGAGTCACTTACCTTGTGGGTGTCCCAGTATTGAGGGTGGTGCTGCAGGGCTGCCTATGTCGGATGCACATAGTACACTCCCTATACATGGTTGAGCACAGGCTGTGTCATGTTTGGCATCCTTTTTACTGTATGTGCGAGTCAGAGAGAGGTGTCATTCCCTGGGTCCCTACTGTGTCAGTGCATGTGCTATGCGTTGCCTCTTTGCCAATGCCAGGGCATACCAGGCATGCCTCCTTCTGCCTACTGAGGGAGGCTCAGGTTGTTCCTCCTCCTAGTCACTCTGCACCTGTGCAGGCCTTGGCACTGTTGGGGGGCTTTGTGGCCCTTCCCCATGCTGTTCCTGCTGCAGCTGTTTCCGCAGAATCATATTGTGTAGCATGGCACATACAAGGACAATTTAGGTGCATGTAGTTGATGAGTACTGCAAGGCTCCACAGGATGTGTCCAGGCACCAGAACCATGACTTGAGCATCCCAAACACATGCTCTATTATGATTCGTGTTTGTGTGTGCCTCATTATGGAGTTATTGTTCGGCTGTGTGTGCATTTCTGATGGGTATCATCAGCCATTGGCTCCAGTGCATATCCAGCATCCCCCACTAGGTGACCATGTGGGATGTCCCCATTGGCAAATGTCTGGTACAGTTGCGTCAGATGCCAGATGTGGGAATTGCGGTAGCTTCCAGGACAGCCAGCACACACATTCATTATTAAGCCCTGGGCATCGCACACGACCTGGCAGTTGATGGAGGGGAAGCACTTGTGGCTGATGTAGACCCTACCCCGCTCACCTGGTGGTGCTTTAATGCATATGTGCGTGCAGTCTATTGCACCCACTACCTCAGGGTATTCTACTATTTGGTGGAAGAGATGCATATTGCTGCCAATGCCTCATGAGTGATGGGGAAATAAACATGCTCACCGACATGTGCTGACATGGCATCCAGGAACTGGTGGAGTACCCTGGATGCTGGTGCCTGTGAAATCCCCATCATATCCCCAGTTGGCCTTTGGAAGGTATCTGTAGCCAGTATTCTTAGGCCTACACATACCTTGGTATCCACTGGGATGGGTTCCCCTCTGTTAGTTCTGTGTATCAGGCATGGCCAGCACAGCTTAACAATTTGCTGTAGGAGGTCCCTGTCCACCCTATAGCGCTCCACTATCTCCAGCTCACGTAGACCTTGGCAGGTTACCCTGGGTCTGTACACTCTTCTCCATCTCCTCACTGTGGGTTGCTCAGCAGCATTCACATCCTCACCACCCTCAGCCTCTTGCACATGCTGGTTTATGATAGCAAAAGCAGCCCCTAACATGTTTTCTCTTGCTTTCATTTTCTAAAATTTCCCCGTCTGTATACACCAGTGATGCAGAGTTTTTGGGAAAAACAAGGGGGAAAGGTGTTTGCATAGTTTATAGTGGTGTGCTGGGCTGGGCTGGTCTGCTGCCTGTGTAATTGGCTGATTCTGATACATTTCACCTGTCAGCTAAGCTAGTTCTCCTTAATTACCTTCCTACTGCTGTTTTCCCTTCCCATTGCCTCCCTGTTTAGGCCCGTGTGCATGCCGTGCAAACGGAGTTCTCAAATGTGCACAGAGCTGCTTTTTCCTGGTTTAACTTCCTTTTTCTTCCTGTAAAATCCAGTGCACAGCGCGCACACCTGCTTACACTTTGTAAAGAGTGCTAGGCAGGTTTAGACACACCCCTAGCTTAGCTGTGCTACGCTAGGAGCAATTCCGAGCCACAGGTCTCCAATCCACTTAAAGTATGCCTGACACCCCCCCCCCCATGATGTCACCTATATCCTAGTCTTGCACCCAGCTATTTATACTCTTACACTTTTGGGACCTGCTTCACACACTGGGAAAATCTGGGATTCACTATCCTTTCCCTCATTTGCATAGGATTGCCTGCTAATGCATAGTTACATATCCCACACTGAGCCTCCCTCCTTTGCAACCACTACTCACTGGCCAGGTTGTCTTCTGCCTGCCATTGGCTTGCATGGCAGAATACTGATTTTAGTTAGAATGCTTATTTTAAGTTTATTTTATTATCCCCCCCCCCATCCCGTTTGCTCGTCGCTGCCCTATGTTTAAACAGGCGAGATTGGCGAAAAAAATTAAAAGTTGTTTAATTTTTTTTAAACAGTTTGCAATGCTAATGGCCTTCTACTTGGCCATTTGCATGCTTCCTCAATGATATGCAGCCTTTATTTGGAGCTGTCATAGCTCCGTTTTGTAGATTGCAGAAATGTACTCGGTTACTAACCGAGTACATTTCTGCACACTGCACTCATCCTGCACGGACAGCTGCCAGCTTTCTGGATCGCATATTACCCTCATTTGCATGGTTTTCACCTGCAAATAAGGGTAATTTGCATACAGAAGCTCAGTCCTTGCAGGATTAGTCTAAGAGCTCACGTGCACGTCCCGGGAGCTCGTTCCTGGATCGCACGTCGGCCATATTGCCGAAAATAGCTCTTAGACTAATCCTGCACATTCCACGGAGCTTTGTAAATCTGGGGGAGACTCTCTCTCTCTCTCTCTCTCTCCCTATATATATATATATATATATATATATATATATATATAGACATGCTTCTGGAGTATTTCTCCCCGGGCTTCTGCTGCAAACAGGATCTGTGGAACCTAGTCGGACTTTCCCGGTCAACAAATGTTAACTAAATAAATAATATATATATATATATATATATATATATATATATATATATATATATATATATATATATCTACCAGCCTCTCAGCCTCCTCACTTGATATTCCTTAGGGAATGATATACTCAGAATTATTCCTTTTCTCCTGGATAATTTAATTAATATTCCCAAATGCTGGCTGTTTGACCTGACTTCTGCACTCATTCTTGAGTGTCTGTACTGACCTTCTGTGGACTGCACTGCAATGACTTTCTGAGTATCAGTGCAAACTAACCAACTAATTTCTGTGTCTGAAGTATCTCTCCTAAATAATACCAAACCCCGTAAATTTCTTACAGATTCTACATGCCTCTTTAACCTTGGTTCCCAAGCCTGTTTGTACTTAATTTACTGCATATCCTGTTAGCACATTTTATTCTTATCAGTATCCTTGACTGAATTTTACCGAATCATTCCTTTCTATTGACTCTGCAAGTAAAATGAATACATCTGCTTTAATATGGCTGCATTTCTAGACCTATACAAAGACAATACTAGAAATGAATAGAACTGGAAACAGTCGCACATCTTGTTGCTAATTGTGACATACTAATGACAGAAGGACTGTATAAAGAAAGGCATAATAATGTGGCAAGACTGTTGCACTGAGGATTATGCAAACATTATAATATTGAAGGAGCTGAAAAACATTGGAAACATGAGCCACAAAGGATTATAGAAAATGATGTTTATATCACATGGGATCACCATGCAGATAACTGAAAGTGTGATCCAGTCAAAAAAATTAAGAAATGTTTGAAATCTGAATATTTACAAATGTGATAAGCATCTTTTAAATCTGTGGTTACTAAAAACTTGAATGGGGAATGACAGGTAATGGGTTGCAAGATTATAGCATGTTGAACTTTGGAACCTTCACAGACTGGTTTAGAAATGAAACCTCTAGGACTGATCTCCATGAAACTTCTTTTTGTTGTACCAGAAACATTCTTGGGTAAAACCTTCTTCTTTCTGAGAAGGTGGGATGACTTCTACCACCCCCTGAGTTAGTAGATGCTGAATGCAGTGGGGGGAGCAAGGAGTTTAATTTGGCATATAAGGAGGAATCCCTCAAAAAGGAGGGAGAGATTACCAGTGCCATCTGTATCGCTGATGAATCACTCTCATAACCCTTTTGCCTGAGACTATCTGTTGCCAAAGAGAGAGAGAGAGAGAAATAGAGAGAAAGATTGGGGGAAGAAATAGAGGCTTGTCAGGGTGTGGTGGGGGGATTCTTCAGATAGTCCTTCAGGCTTGTTAGATTGTTCTTGTTTCTAGGAGACTCCTTTCATTTTGGAGTCCCCTTGCCATTGCATTTTAAAATTCTTATTACCAGCAGGTTGCTGTGTCTGCTTGTTTTGCTTTTTGTTAAATATAGCAGAAGTGGCTGTAAAATCCTTGATAAATCTGAAAAAGGAACTCTGGAAATCTGAGAAATTACCTAAATCAGCCTCCCTATCATATTACACATTTCAAGGACATCTGCAACAGATGGGTGAAATACAACCTCTATCTAAGGCAGAATTTTAAATTTTAGCTTTAACTTCCAGGTAGGTTTTGTATATACAACCAAGCAAACCTTGTCATAACGTGTTCAGTAGCAGCAGCTTTGGAAGTGGCATCAGCTGAATCATAAGGACATTTAAAGAGAGTTTAGTCACTTGAGACACAGAAGTAATAAGAATACACAAATATTTCTCCTCAGAAGAGGGAAAAGAAACAGTAACATTATTCATATTTTCAAAAGAAGGAAAAATAAACATAACATATAAACTTTAACATGGAAGCTCCAGAATTAAAAATTCTAAAAATAAGTATTGCAGAAGAATACATTTTCCCATATCTTTCAAAGGCTTCCCCGTCCTATTCAGAGGGTGAGGGATTAGCATTCACCAGATGTTTAGCAGCAGCATGATTTACTGCCCTAAACATCCTTAGACAGTGAACATTTAATTTTCTCTTACCAGAAACACCAGAACTGGCCAAGAGCTCAATAAACCACTCCTGTTCAAAGTAAGTGAGGCAGCTGAAAACAGCTGTCTTAACGTTTTACTTGTTTTTGACATGTATTTTTGAAGAAGTAGACCTAATTTGAGAGGTAAAACCTTCCTAGGGACAATCATTCTAGCATGGCTATGCAAAGGGATAAAGAGAAAAATGTTCCCTGTTTTTTTTTTCCAAGACCAGTAAGAGGGAGTCTCCATTGCCCACTAAGTGCACTCCCAACAACCACAGAACATGTGTCTAACCCCCAAACTATTGAGGCTGTAGAGATTACACTAGCAGGAACCAAGGAAAAAAAATGAATGATCTGAGAAGCAGAAATGGCCACAGCAGCGCCACCTATCTTTGGCTGAATTGAAAAGCCTGCTGAAGTGGCAAAGGCTGCTTAGAAATAGTTTTGTTTTTGTGGCTTGATGAAGAAAGAACTATGGAACTGGTAGGATTCCAGGAAAGGCTGGCAGCAGTAGTCAGTGAAGCAGGTAAGTGTTAAAAAGCCAACTTTTCTACCAAAAACATTGTGAAAAGCACTTTAAACACTTACCCCAGCCCCCCAAATTTATAAAACACAACATTTAGTAAGGAACAGTTTTACAGTTTTGAGTAAGTTTTGACAATATTTTTCATCAAAAGTAAAAAGTGATGCTCCTGTTAAAGAGTTACTAAAGCTCTGACAAGGGCAAAAGCACTCATTTCTTGTCTTAACATAATAAACTGTGGTTTAAGCAAGCAATCCCAGCTTAAATCCTGGTTTCTTATTTTTAATGAGAATGTAAAGTGATCTATGGCACAAATCTTACATAAGTTTTCACATTGATCTGTTTTAATAATTCATATGTTGATATCAAGAGTAGATCCCTTTTTGTGTTGATATATGTATCTAGCTAGCTATATATATATTATTATGTGTGTGTGTGTGTGTGTGTGTGTGTGTGTGTGTGTGTGTGTGTGTGTGTGTGTGTGTGTGTGTGTAAATGTGTGACTGCAATTCAGCTGGGTGAAGCAAATCTGTGCAGCACTAGTACAGTGGTCTTGTTGTTGAGTGATGGAGTGCTTGCATGAACGTCTGTGTAAGCGAGTTCCGGTTGGTCAACAAAAGTAAGCGTTTAGTCGGGCAGTTTTTGTACTACTGTATGGATATTTCAGGGTTAGGGTAAGGCTTAGTTAAGGGGATATATTTAGTGTGTGCATGTGTAAGCATTTTAGGGTAGGAGAGTGGGTTAGGTAGGGAGTAGATTTTGTGTGTGTGTGTGTGTGTGTGTGTGTGTGTGTGTGTGTGTGTGTGTGTGTGTGTGTGTGTGTGTGTGTGTGTGTGTTTTTGTGTGGTGAGTGTCCAAGCTATCTTGTGTAGTGGTAGTGTTATGAGAAGGGCTATTTTAAGGTAAGCTGCACACTGGGGTTTGTATTAGGGTTAACACACATTGCTAAGTAGAGCAGGGGGCATGAAGCCCTCTTTAGTAATGTGTGCTAAGCCAAATCCTAACTCTACCCCTGACCCTCATGTGTAGCTTACCTTAACAAAAAACCTTCTCATAACACTAGCACTATTCAGACAAATTTTAGATGAATGTATGGTAGGGTTATGAGTAGTGCTTCGGGTAAGGAAATGTGTGTGTTGCTCTGTGTTGTTCTGGGTATAATGAACGATCAATGTGTTTTAGTCAAGGTTTTGTGTGTCAATCATGAGACCATTTGAGCATTCATTATATAATCATGTATATATATATATATATATATATATATATATATATATATATATATATACACACACACACACACACACACACACACACACACAGTGGTGTGGCGTGGTGGTTTTTGCTGATATCAGTGTGTTTGAATCTCATTGTTTCGGTTCTGTAGTTCTTGGTTTTCAGTAATTAATTATGCTTTAATTTATTACATTTTTTTGACTTGTAATGTTCAGCTGAGAAATCCTATTTTCAGTGGAGTGATTGGTTGCAAAGCCCCAAGATACAGAGCAACTGCACAGAATAGGCATTAAAGACCTGTTGCAAAAGACATAGAGATCTAAGAAGTTACCTGTGAGAACAACAGTGTAAACCAACATGTTCCACATGTTCCATGCATACATGGTAATCATATTGTAAAGTTGTCATTCATGTCAGTTCATCTGTAATACAGAAACATATATGCACAATAAAGACTAATTCAAGCATATGAAAAAGACAATAGCTCAACAAAAAAATTACTAAAAAATTGACAACAATATGAACATTTGGCACTATATTAGAAATGAAGGGATCACGTATTCACTCAGTGAGTAACCATTCAAACCACTTTTATTCCCCCCACCCAACCCTACACAGCCTTCAACTTTGCTCATGGCTTCCAAGCTCGCCCATTCCTAAATCCCATTGCAGCTACTTGCTGGGTATCCAGAATGTATCCCTTTGCTGGGGGGTCCATGACTCTTTAAGATGTTTATGTCAACAGTACTTCTTATTTGCCCTGAACAGCAAGAAATCTGATGGAGAGTGACAAGAGCAGAAGCTATAATTTATGTGGGGGCTAATCAATGACCCTGTGGGGACACCAAGTGAAATGGCATGAGTACAACTTTTCTGCCTCTCTTTTGTTAACGTGAGATTTCCTGTGAAGATCCTGATCTTCTCCAGATGTAAAACAGGTGTCAGGTTGTCCCATTGCCATCTGCTTGGGATAGAATTGCTGGCCATTGGCTGCCTCATCCTATCCTTCCCTGGCCATCCCTTCTGGTAATAGAAGTACATTCCCAAACCTGGTCCATCAGCAGTACAGGCAGACAGACATCTTACCATTGTGCCATTCAGTACAAGTTGTGGGTCACCGAGGAACTGCAGACTCTGCCAGAATTCACTGGGGCCCAAGGCAGAGAAACTAGTCCTGGAAGAGGCACATACAATTGTAGGACACACACACACACACACACACACACACACACACACACGTACACAAGCACTCACACATGGCGATCTCACCTGTGAACAATATGAAGGCTCATAATTTCACCTGTGGCACATCTCTGAGATGAGGGAGGAAATAGAGCACCTCTCAAAAATCCACATGATGCAAGAAGGCTGTACAGACTCCAAACAGGAGGCACCTATGTTGAGAGCAAAAATGGAGAACCAAGCACTTAAGGGCAACAATAATAACTGATGAATCTCTGTGCCACTCCAAAAATGAAAGAACCATGGTGAAATAGTACGAAGATTTTCCAGAGATGAAACTGAACATTATATCTTACATCACAGTGGCAGTGCCTTTATGTCTACAAATATTTTTTTATGAAAATGTTAAAAGCCTGTTTTTTAAAGATTACCTTAGACATATGCATACTTATTCCAAAGTATATCAATGAATAGAATGTTAATTGTTATAATCTGGAAGATGTTTGAATGTTCTACTCAATCAGTTATTACTGTACTGTATATATTGTTTTTTCTACCCAGTTAATTATTATTTTACAATGTTTATTACTGTAGCTTCTGTCACAACACTATTGATATACCATTATCATTTACTAATCACTGTAACCGTGCTAAATTTTTCCCAGGCTGCGACTGAAACTGATCAGAACTGATCAGTGCTCTACCCAGTAAAAAGATTTAAATAAATAAATTGCCCGGGGTCATGGCTGAAAAGTATTGTTTGACCAGCCCACCTATTCAATTATTAAATTGCAATAAATAAATATTTTTTTTCTTCCAGCACACCACATGAGATCTCTTTCAGCATTCCATCACACACGATATTGACCAATGGGAATATTTAGAGGAATATAGAAAGTCTTGTACTAATAACGTGAGATGAATAAAGGACTGGTTGAACCTTAACCATTTAAGGTTACAGAGAGCAGTGCAGTGATATGTCTTGCTGTTTTTTGAGAAAAGCTCTGATTTTTGCTTTGAGAAATTAAGATATAACCCAATGGGTATGACCGACAGTTGTAATGAATGAAAGTTAGACTATTTTGTAAATAACAGAACTGGCTTGTCTGTAAAAAGAATTTTTATAACATCATCAGCACATCAAGGCAAATGTTGCATTTTTGCAGTAACAGACCATGTCATTTACAAAGATTGTGAATTAGAATAGACTCAGTACTGTCTCTGAAGGAGTCTAACAATCATAGATGTGGGGTGAAGAATGGCACAGCTCCAAGTAACAGATTTGTGCTCATCCTCTAAATAACTCATGAATCACTTAGCTGCACTAAGGGACTAAGAGTGAGACCATAGTTACTCAAGATACTGAGAATGTAACGTGATCAGGGGTGTCAGACACTTTAGAGAGGTCACAAAAAGCACTCTGTCTGACCACTAACATATTGTACAGCAAAAAGCAGGGCAGTATCAGTACCATTGTTAGATGTGAAACTAAAGAGGAGGCAAAGAAAGGATTTCACTTTAAGTGTTAGTGAAGCTGGGCATGAATTCCTTTGGGTGCTATTTCTGAAGAGAAAAAAATAGCGAAGGGTTAGTAATGCTGTAATGGTGTAATAATTACAATTAATCAGTTTTATGTAGGATAACAATAAGTGTCCATTATCCCTGAGAAACTAAACTGCCCCTGACAGATCTGTTAATTACTGATCTGTCTTGGGTACATCAGAGTGTTAGTGGAAGTTAAAAAAATAATAATTCATGGATGTTAGCAATTTATCCTGCCCATGATGTCTGTTTGCTAAGGAATTTGTACAGTAGGATAGATGGAATTCTTTGAGATATGTGAAAATCTTGTCATGAGGAAAGAAATCTTTATGTCATTATGTATGTATGTACGTATATTTTTCACACCATCATGTACAGACTAAATCACAACTTTCTTACTATTCTCATTAGGGAACTGGGCAGGACTGGACTATGACCAGGATTAAGTAGTTTGTCGGTGCTAACCCAGATCTTTTAGGATTATTAGAATGCTGACAACTCCTTTCCAAATAGATGTTCTTACTGATGGCTTTTATATCTTCTACTAACATTTAAGATTCTCTAAACTTAATCAAACTGTCTCAGGTCTGAAATGATAGTAAGTAGTCCAGAAATGGTCTCTTTGGGTCATCCTGACATGAATTTGGAGAGTGCTCAGTGGTAAGGTTTTGAACCCAACTTAAAATTCTTCACAAGGCTTATGTCATAATGCTTAGACAAATGAAAGAGATGAGTTCCAGTTACCTCCAAAGCCTTACCACGCCCAATAGTGACGTGGAAAAATGCACTCTGCTCTGGGAGACTATCCTCATGACAAAGAAAACTATAACAAACTCATACAAAATGACAGGGGAAATCAAATTCCAGAAAGACCTCATTTTCTGTAACTTTTGGAGGAAAATGCAACCATCTTTGGATGACCACCAGATACAAAATGTAATTAACCTAACACTGAAAAGCATACCCCTTAAAAATGTTGTACACACAGCTTATGATAAATAAAAATACATATTTCACACCTGCATTACTACACAAATTCAATGCAACAACATCACCATACTGTCCACACTGCAAGGATAAGATAGCAGATTTAATGCATATATTTTTGGAGTTGCAAATGCATCTGTAAACTCTGAAATTCACTGAAATTGCAATTACAAAAACTGAGATATCAATCATCAACACTTGCATGGGAATTTACAATATTATATATTCGCCTATCTAAATTTCAGTAACACAAGCAAACTCACTTATAACCATATTCTCATTAATGAAACTATATATAGCCCTCAAATGGATAGACTCTATGAACATCTCTTGGGAGGGTTTTAAAAAAGTGGCTATTAAACACGTATTAGCTCACAAAATAGTAATGGATAAAAGAAACAAAAACAGCAAACTCGAGCAACTTGGGAACAAACCTTTAATATCATACTAGCATAAAACATTATGCACACTATAGAGTAACGTCTTATAAGAGAATAAAGCAGTATACCCACAAACTCTCAACAAAATATGGTATTGCAAACATTAATGTATGTGTTGTCTTTTGTTTAAACTTGTTTGAGAAAGCATCTATGTATATAGTGTAAATAGGTTTGTTATATGACCTTCATGTTTCTATATTGACTACACTGTATAACTTTCTCTTATGGTCATGTTGTAAATAAAAATAGGCCCAGCTGAGGGATCTGAACATTTGAACTAATCCAATAGTGTCATATTGTCTCATATTTCACAAATAACAGAACTTTTACAATTTACAGATTTCAGTCTGCCCTCACAAAGCAAGTGATGGTAAGTGTTTGCTAAGAGACTAACCCATAATGCCTAACTGTATAATTCTGTTCAGCTCCAATCAGGAATACTCCCATGACCAGAAGGTTTGTGTGCTGTATTTTTAGGGTTCATTAACTATAAGATGCCATAAAACTGAACTGATGGATGTTGAGACAAATGCAATGTGTGTTTCTAATTGACATTATGATTAATTATAATAATAAGCTCAGTTTTGACATTAGAAGTCAGTCAGTGAAGGGTCTATTCTGCCACTGATTCATGTACCCCTGAGGGTATATATAAATGAGCAATTGATGGTAATTCGCTTGCTTATTTAATCATACCAAGAAATAATCCATTTTTGTGAAATGCTGTACTTGCTTTTGAGATGAGAAGTAAGTGAGATTTTTGTGCAATAAGATGGGAACTCCTCAGCACATCTGTGTCTCCTATCAGATCTTAGAATATTTTAACACACAAGTTAGATATCTTACTCAAGGACAGCATGATTTAACTAAGTCTCAGATATCTTCTGGACATATAGTTGATAGAAGCTGACCCAGTTACTAACAAGATATGTTTTGTTTCTAATAATTCTTGTTTTGATGTGCAGACATTTAGGGCATTGGTATTTTGTGAGTAATACATACCCCCAGATTCTCTATTCCCTGCACAGCGTGCATGATTAGTGCAGGAGCTCTGACAGGCAATATGTCTGCCGTGTGATCCAGGAAAAGCCTGCAGGGGCGTGCATAAGAGCTCCTCCACTAATCATGCACAGACTAAGCCCTGGTATGCAAATCACCTAATTTCCAGGAGAAATCCATGCAAATGAGATGATTTTGCAATCCAGGAAGCTTGCAATAGTCCGTGCAAGAGGAGTGCTATCTGCAGAAATGTACTCGGTTAGTAACTGAATACATTTCTGCAAAATCTGAAACAGAGCTATGACAGCTCCAAATAAAGACTGCATATCATTGAGGAAGCATGTCAATGGCCAAGTATAAGGCCATTGGCATTGCAAACTGTTTCAAAAATAAAAAAAAATCAACTTTTATTTTTTTTCGCCGATCACGGCTGTTTAAGCATAGGGCAGCGGCATGCTAACAGGATAGGGAGGAAATAATAAAATAAACCTAAAATAAGCATTCTAACTAAAATCAGTATTCTGCCATGCATGCTAATGGCAGGCAGAAGACAACCTAGCCAGTGAGTAATGGTTGCTAAGAGGGGAGGCTCAGTGTGAGACATGAAACTATGCATTAGCAGGCACTCCTATGCAAATCAGGAGAAGGATAGTGAATCCCAGTTTTCCCCAGCATGTGAGGCAGGTGCAAACAGTGTAAGAGTATGAATAGCTGGGTGCAAGACTAGGATATAGGTGACATCTTGGGGGGAGTTGTCAGGCATACTGTAAGTGTATTGGAGCCCTGTGGCTCGGCATTGCTCCTAGCTTAGCTGTGCTAAGCTAGGGGGTGTGTCTAAACCTACCTAGTACTCTTTACAAAGCCTAAGCAGGTGTGCATGCCACGCACTGGGTTTTAAAGGAAGAAAACAAATGTTAAACCAGAAAATAGCAGCAGTGTGCACATTTGAGCCTTCTGTTTGTGTGGCATGCACACAAGCTTAAACAGGAAGGCAATGGGAAGGGAAAACAGCAGTAGGAAGGTAATCAAGGAGAACTAGCTTAGCTGGCAGGTGAAATGTATCAGAATCAGCCAATTACACTGACAGCAGCCCAGCCCAGAACACTACTATAAATTAAGCAAACACCTTCCCCTCTGGTTTTTCCCATACTCTACACCACTGGTGTATACAAGTGGGGAAATTTTAACAAACAAACCTACAAAATGAGAAGGACTGCAGCCGGCAACATGGAACAACATGTGCAAGAGGCTGAGGGAGGTGAGGATGTGAATGCTGCTGAACAACCCACAGTGAGGAGGCAGAGAAGAGTGTACAGACCTGGGGTAACCTACCAGGGGCTACATGAGCTGGAGATAATGGAGCGCTATAGGGTGGACAGAGACCTCCTACAGCAAATTGTTGAGCTGTGCCGGCCACACCTGACATACCAAACTGGCCGAGGGGAACCCATCCCAGTGGTTACCAAGGCATGTGTAGGCCTAGGTATACTAGCCACAGGTACCACCCAAAGCACAACTGGGGATATCATGGGGATCTCACAGCCATCAGCATCCAGAGTATTCCACCAGTTCCTGGATGCCATGGCAGCACATGCCAGTGAGCACATATATTTCCTCAACACATGTGAAGTGTTGACCAGCAATATGGGTTTCTTCCACCAAATAGCAGAATATCCTGGGGTAGTGGGTGCTATAGACTGAACGTACATATGCATCAAAGCACCACCCAGTGAGCAGGGCAGGGGCTACATCAACTGCAGGGGCATCCCCTCCATCGACTGCCAGGTCATATGTGATGCCCAGGGCATTATAATGAATGTGTGTGCTGGCTGCCCTGGAAGCTATGATGATTCACACATATGGCATCTGACACAGCTGTACCAGGGATTTGCCAATGTGGACATCCCCTACGGTCACCTAGTGGGGGATTCTGGTACACACTGGAGCCATGGCTACTGACACCCATCAGAAATGCACACACACCTGAACAACAATGCCATAATGAGGCACACACACACAGGCCAGACATAGTTCGTGTGTTTGGGATGATCAGGTCATGGTTCCAGTGTCTGGACACATCTGGTGGAACCTTGCAGTATTCACCAGCTACATGTACCCAAATTGTTATGTTATGTGCTATGCTACACAATATGATCCTGAGTAAACAGCTGCAGCAGAAACAGCATGGGGCAGGGCCACGCAGTCCCCCATCAATGCCAAGGCCTGCACAGGCACAAAGTGACTTGGAGTAGGAACAATGTGAGCTTGCCCCAATAGGCATAAGGAGGTGTGCCCAGTATACCCTGGCCTTGGTAAAGAGGCAATGCATAGCACATGCACTGACACAGTAGGGACCCAGGAAATGATACCTCTCTCTCACTCACACATACAGTAAAAGGGATGCCAAACATGACACTACCTGTGCTCAACCATGTATAAGGAGTGTACTATGTGCATCCAACATAGGCAGCCCTCCAGCAACATTCGCAAGTCTGGCACACCCTCAAGGTAAGTCAATCAACCTACCAATTCCCAAATGGAGTAGAATATGTTGTTACCTGTAGCTATGGTATGGATGTGAGCATGCAAGGGAATTGGGTGGCCAAATGTTATGGCAGCAGACAGTAGACACCCACAGTGGCACCATGACATCTGTAACACATACTGAAGTCACCATAGTAGCCAGTACTACACAGGATGACAAAACCCACTGCAGGAAATGGGCTGAGTGACATGTGTGTCCATAAGACCCACACATGCCAGTCAGGAAGGTTCACATACCCAACAACAGTCCTAGCCAGCAGGACAGGTGTAGACAAACCCAAACAGAGCCTGTGCCATGGCCCCTGAATGATGGCTATGGTTAACCTGCCCCCAGGCCTACACAGACAGACCACAGCAGGGCAGGCAGTGGGATGTTAGTTCTGAAGGGTAGGAAGTCAGACAATAATATGTAAAGTAACCAAAGGCATGATCTGTAGTACACTGGTATGCCTCTAGTCAGCATGATAGCAATGCAGAATGAAATGGAGTACCAGTACAGTCATAGCAAATGTGTACAAGTGCCACGTGTGCCCCCCACATCCTGCATAGTAATATAATAACAGTCAGGTGTACCCCCCCACACTATGCTGAAATGTAGTAACAGTCAAAGCCAAATGATCGATGGATACCCTGCAGAGACAGCATGCTACCTGTTGGTGTACAACACAAAGGTCAGCACTACAGCACAAACTACCTGAACACGCTCCACAAATTTAATACAGATGGCCGTACTGGGCATGCTCACACACGTAGAGAAATGAAGGCAGATTCAGTCCACAACATACTGAAAGGTCATACTGGGCATTCTCACAAACTTAAACACATGAAGGCCATGACTGCAAACACCAGTGGAGCAGACATATCTGGCAGTTGCAGTTGTTAGTGCAGACCTTGTCATTATGCACCACTCATGCCTTGCACACACATTGGATAGGAATACAGACATATATGTCAGGACAACACACTAATGTAAGCCAAAGGTAGACGTACATAGATGTGTGGAAGAGGGTCACTGTGACAAGGAGCCATCCAGGCCTGTCCCACCCAGCACACAGCCAAAGGGCCCCAAACACATGAGGGGCAGATGTCACCCACTGCAGATATTAGCCACCAGTATCTGTCAGCATTACAGACCATGTGGTGCACGTGCCAGCTGTGCAACATGACTGTACAAGAAAGTAGTCATCTAGTAGCTGTATGCACATACCTGTGACATATGACCCCATGTGTGCCCGCATGTGGCGTGTCAACCCCTAGATCAATGGGTTATGGCCCATGCATATACCTCCTTTCCCATAGCCCTACTATGACAATCCTGCTGAGGTCATCCATTGTGAAATACACCTTTGGGAGACCTGAGGTCTAATAGTCTCTGTAGTGCATCCTGTAAGAGCGTACTGCTGTGTTATGGTAAAGTAGTTAGGTAGGTGTTCTAATCCAGGACCTAACGAGTGTGCTTCCATCTATCTCTGACTGTGTAGAAAGCAATGCTTTTCTGAGTACTCACACTCCTTACAAGTCATATACTCACCTTTGGCAAGGCTGCTAATGTCACCCACCTAGAAATGCACCTCTGGGAAGCAGTGGCGGCTGGTGACTTCAAATCAAAGGGGGGGTTGCAGGAGACAGCTGAATGGGTGGGGTCAATGGGAAGGGGTGCAGCCAACTAGAAATGGGAGGAGTTATGCTCAAAACCACAAAAACTAAATATACTGCCCTGGGTGCCAAATCGTCATTATCAGAGTCCAATCAAGACAAAATAAAGTGTAGAAGAATAAAAATATTTCAATGCATTGGCTGCATGACAGCTTAATATCTAGATGGAAACAAAAAAGGTTGTGAGGCATGAAAAAATAAATTACTTTTTTTTAAATACATTAATGAAATGCCAGTCAAAATCAAGTATAAGAAAAACAAGCAGCACTCAACTCAAACCACTTCTTGCACTGCAGTTCTAATTATAATTTATATTCAGCTTTATTAAAGTACCAAGTAACATGCTGAAAGTAGAAATCTCTGATGCCCCCACTTGTAAAAATGTTCCTTATCCAAAAAAAGACCTGCTGCCTGACATCTACTTGTTTCATGGGGAAAACATGATCAAAGTAAAAAACTGAAAAGCAAACAAGAAATAAAATCAAGATACATTGCTTAAAAGGATTACTGTACAGGTTATGGACCACATGATTGGTATTCTGTTTATGGGTAAAGCCTGCAGAGATGACTGGAAGTCTCCAAGTGTATTGAGACTCTTCTCTTAAAATAATGTAATCCTGTCCTTTATTACAAATACTGGCATATGCATTTCAATACCCAAGGCTTATACATTATCTAGTTAAGTATTCTCTACATGGCAACAGAAAGGCTTTCATTGTTGGCAATTCTTTAACAGTATGGTTATTAAAGCTTACTTGCATCTTGCAATCTCAGCCAAGCTTACCTGATGGTCATTAAAATATTGCTACTTAAACACAGATCAACAGGCACTTTGAGTAATAAGCATAAATCAACAGTACAAAAAATATGACCGAAACCAGACCATTCTGTAAAAATCAAAGACAGATGAAAAGCCACTCTAGTACTTGTGTCTACCTTGGATGCGGGGGGGGGGATACTCTGCATATTTACACTGCATAACTTCTCCTTGCCTTGCTTCGACACATCCAGAGTCACTACATGGGGGAGTGGGGTGCAACAAGTATGTCACAGTTTGAAATGTCTCTGGCTGACTTGTGATGGCCCTGACACATTTGTCATACCTCTCAACCTCAGAGCAAGAAATCTGGACAAAACCATACAAAGAAATGGGACAAAGGCCCAAAAATAAGGACAATTTTTAAAATATTGCTCTTATAAACTTAGAAAGATAATAGAGGTCTTGCATTAGTATGAATTTTCTGAATGGTATGAAATCTGAAACTTAAATGTCTGTCATTATTTTCTAACTTCAGTCTTTAATGATGTGTCACTAATTTGCCAAAAAAACACAATTTTATGAAAAATGGACCAAAAATGTGATGTAAAAATATAAAATAGCAACACAATACAGCTGGGAACCTGTCAAAGAAGGGACACTGTAATATTAGTACTGCTAACTTGAGCAGCTGGCAAAATAAAAGAATCTACATGCATTTCTGAAATAAAAGTAATCTAACTGATTATTACAGTTATTTCTTAATTATAAACCCCTCCATGTTTTCTTCCAAAATTGCTATTTTGCGGAGGGATCATTAGGGGAAAAGCAACATTTTGAGCCAAAATCAGGGACAGTTGAGAGGTTTGGCTATGCCTAATTCTATAAACCAATTTATTTGCATGTACCTCTCAACCTGTTAATGCAATAAATCTGGACAAGGCCAAATATATTGGGGGAACATATAAACAGTACTAAAAATTGCTCTTGTATAAACTGAGACAGTTGATAGAACAGGTCTTACTTTAGCATGCATTTTTCTGAAGGTTATGAAGTCTGAAACTCGATGTGTCATTATTTAGTGACTTAATTCCTAAATGATTTGCCAGAAAACCACAAATTTTATGAGGAACAAACCAAAAATAAGAAGCAAAAAATCTATTCATTCTTTGAAAATCTGGACAGTTGGGGGGTATGGTTCAGCTGGGGCTGTCTAAGTTTGCCACCCTTCCCCCTCACAAAACCATGGTCGAATGGAGCCTCCCCCTGCAGCCATTCCAATGATCCATTACTTGGCTATTTCACTCCATTTATCATAAACACTAATGTGCATACTGATTTACTTCTATGATGATTTGAACTTCATTTGAAAGTTTTATTTTGCATTTTACAGCACAAACACTAAGACATCTGCTAAACAAACTTGGCATTAAAACTTCTCTGCCATTGAAACTCACATTCATTGAAACAACATTGAAACCCACATTCAAAGAAAATACATTTTACCCGTGGCAGATAAAGATTAATTCTGGGCTGTTTTCAAATCATAGGCCCCTTGCATATGAAACATACATGTGCTCTTTGATACACCTTCCTATTGCTTTGAACATTTTTCCAGTAAACAATGAAACAAAATGCATGCACCAATGACAAAACTGCCCAATTCAGAACATTTCCATCATAAAAGTCTACTCAAACTTCTACAGTCCACTATTATCAGTAAATATGCACAGTTCTACAGTCCACCATTATCAGTAAATATGCACAATCTCTGAAGTAGTAAAAAAGTCATCTAAATAATTCCACGTTAAATAAATATGTTATGAAGTGGTTGCTGCTAGCAATCACCTTTATATTTCATGGTTTCATCGAAAAATAAAGTGTCTGATGCCCCTGAGGAATAAATTGCCTAAATTACATTAAAAATAAGCTAGTAATATTGCAATAGGAAATGGATGGGAAACTGATAACAGGCTCATAGTTAGTATCTTAACTTTCAGTACGGCAGCATTCAGCCCTTATAGGAGTAGAACCAACAACCTTCTGCATCAAAAGCAAGTACACAACCTGTTGTGCTATTAGCAATGCAAGCGGACTAAGCATAATCATCACTAAACTTCTCTTCTCCTGCAGCTCTCAGCTCCTTGTAAAATCTACTCAATACTCAACTGCATCTCAACTTCACAGCACAAGAAATCTGGAAAAAGCAAAATTTATTGGGGTGGGTCAAAAGGGCAAAAAACAGGGACACATTAAACATTGCTTGTATAATCTTGGAAAGCTGCTAGAATAAAATGCTGTGTTACCACCATACATTTTACTGCAAAGGTCCCTGTGCAAAAGAGTCAGAACAACATACCACTATGCCAAATCACCTGCTTTGTGAAAGAAAAATGCTGTGTTACCACCATACATTTTACTGCCAAGGTCATTGTGCAAAACAGTCAGAGCAACATACCACTACGCCAAATCAGCTGCTTTGTGAAAGAGAGGAAGACTGAAACTTAAATGGCTATCATTTAATGAATTCAGTTCTCACCATAGCTGTCAACCTCTTAGCACAAAACACCTGGACAAACCCAGTAATGAGGGAATACAGCCCTCAAACATATTCAGTGAATTCAGTTCTTGCCATAGCTGTCAACCTTAGCACACAAATCCTGGACAAAGCCAATAACAGGGTAATATAGTCCCAAAAATAAGGACAAATTTCAAATAGTCATCTTATAAACTTAGAAAATTGCTATAATAAAAGGTTGTGTTACTATATATTTATTGCTAGAATAAAAATTTGTTTTACTATGTATTTTCTGAAGAATATGAAGTCTGAAATTCAAATGCCTGTAAATTTTACTTCTGACGGAACAAAAACAATTTTCAGCAGAGGCCCAGGGAGAAATACTGTAGACACATGTCTTTGTAAAATGGCAGGACACCAGAGCAAATCCACACAAACACAGGGATAAGATGCAGACTCCACACAGAAGGCGTCCCAGCCAAGAATCAAACGAGAAAACCTATAGCTGTGAGGCAACAACACTGCCACTGCACCATCAAATATGTAAGGAATTAAACATTCAGAAGCCTGAAGTCTGAAATTCAAATGCCTGTCAATTTTATTTAACATTTGTTAATCAGGACAGTCTGACTTGGAACAAAAAAACAATTTTCAGCAGAGGCCCAGGAAGAAATAATGCAGACATGTCTTTCTAACATGAGAGGACACAAAAAGCAAACCCACACAAACACAGGGAGAAAATACAGACCCCACAAAGAAGGCACCCCAACCAAGAATCAAACATGAGAACCTGCAGCTGTGAGGCAACAATGCCACCACTGCACCATCAAATATCAAGCATTGCAACATTTACAAGCCACAGATATTATGAGGAACAGATCAGATCAAATATGAGGCAAAAATCTGCAATTCTTTTTTACAAATGGTGGTGGGTAGGGAATTCAGGTCTTTAACACCTACATACAAGGTACAGGGTTCAAGCCTGAGGTATTCCCTACCACACCATCATGAGTCTAACCACCAGTATATTGCACCTGGGGCATTTACACAAACACACACAAACACACACCCGTAATAGATCTTGTAGCAAACCACCACCATAAATCCAAATCCCTGTCCACACATACATCCGAGTAAGCTATGCAAATCCACACCAGACCCCACCCATCATGAGATCTTCCCCAGACGAGACTGCAGCAACCTGCTGATGTTGCAGACTGCGATGCATTTTCCCAGCGAGTTCCAGGACAGTCTATGCAGTTTAAAACTGCATAGACTTCTGGGAGCTCCGTTCTTCATGTTTCCCAGTCAGGACTGCTGCTGAGACACTCTGTGCATGCTCGAGACTGTCTCAGCAGCAGTCCGGACTAGTGTGCATGCGCGAAAGTCCGCAATTTTTTTTTATCTTTTCATTTTCTTTTTATTTCTTTACTTTTTATTTATTTTACAGTTGAGGGGGCTGCAGTCCGACAGTCCAATAGCATGGACTGCCCCTGCTGGGAAGGTTGCAGCCCAGTAATCTCCATAGCGTGGCCTGTAACTGCGCACTGCTGTAGTGTGATAAAGTAGTTAGGTAGGTGTCCTAATCCCAGACTTAGCAACTGTGTGCGTGTATCTATGTGTGTCCATCTGTCTCTGACTGAGTAGAGCACAATGTTTTTTAGAGTACTCACACTCCTTACAATTCATATACTCAACTTTGGCAAGGCTGCTGATGTCACCCACCTAGAAATACACCTCTGGGAAGGTTGCAGTCCACTAATCTCCGTAGCCTATCTTGTAATTGCATACTGCTGTAGTGTGCTAAAGTAATTCGGTAGGTGTTCTAACCCCAGACTTGATAACTGTGTGTGCCTGAGTGAGGAAAGGGCAATGCTATTTAGGGTACTTACAATTCGTATACTCAACTTTGGAAAGACTGCTGATGTCACCCACCTAGAAATATACCTCTGTGAACATTGCAGCCCAGTAATTTCTGTAACGTATCCGGTAACTGCGTGCTGCTGGAGTGTGATTGAAAACAATGGTAGGGTTCCATCCCCAACCATGGCAGTTCTGGATGGTTTGTGTGTGTTTCAATGTCTGTGCACAGAGCAATGCATTATAGTCTAGTCACCTGCAGTACATTTAAAGTGCCCTACTTTGGCAATCCAGCCGATGTCATTCCTTGTGAAATATACCTTTGGGGAAAAAGTTTTCTAGTAGTCCCTGTGGTGCATCCTATAACAGCTCTATGCTGTGGTTTGATATGTACCTTGGTCATGGGTTCTATGCCTACATGATGTGGATGTTTTGTGTGTGTCTCACTGTCTGTATAGAGAGCAATGCATTTTAGGCTACTCACTCACAGTACATTTGAAATGCCCTACTTTGGTAATCCTGCTGATGTCACTCCTTGTGAAATACACCTTTGGGGAAGGCATTGTCTAGTAATCCCTGTGGTGTGTCCTATAACCACTCCAGGCTGTGGTAAAATATATACTTTGATTATGGGTTCTATACCTACACATGCTGTTTGTGGGTGTCTCACTGTCTGTGTAGGAAGCAATGCATTTTAGGCTACTCACTCGCAGTACATTTGAAATGCCCTACTTTGGTTATCTTGCTGATGTCATTCATTGTGAAATACACCTTTGGGAAAGTAGCACTCTAGTGGTGTGCACTATAACTGTGTAATGCAATAAACAAGGTTGGTATGGGGTTCTACTCCCACACATGACAAATATGTGTGTTTGTAACTTGTATCCTGTTGTGAGTGTGTGGCCAAAGTGGAGCTGGTTTTGCATATTTCTTATATGGTGGCCCTATGGTATATCACAATGTCAACCATACTGGGATAACAGATGTAAAATAGCTGAGAGGCAGGGGTGCAAAGCCATACCCATACATGTGACATCAAGGCCAGACAATCACAGTTAGCAACCCCAGAGCACACTCTCAACCCATGTCTCATACACGCACATGCCTAGGCAACAGCCAATATGTGGGTAGTACATTGAATATTGACCACCGATAGTAACTATGGAGTGACAGCAGTGGGCTACAGAGTGCATGTCACCCTGCCCATCTGTCCAATATGCACGTACATGCAGACAGTGCACCTCCCCAATGGACACTTGCACCACCTGTGATGCCTTCACGTGTGACCCACAATGGACATACCATGCCTGACAACATGCCCTGTATGGGCAGATGCCACTGACACCAGGGAATGCTGTTAGCATGCTATCATTGTAGGTACAGGGTAAATCTGCTGCCCATTACCAGTCCCTGTCACAGTTGGGCAAGACTAGCACATCTGATCATAATCTGTGTTCAAAACATGGGCCAGACACCCCAGGTACAGTTCCACATATCACTATACATGCATGTGGGAGGTGTGCACATCCTAAACACCATCCATGTCATGGGGTAAGGAACAAATACATGGCAGGGGATGCACAGCATTGACCACACACAATAGCCACTCAGGTGACTGGATGGGGGATACAGTACCCACCTGTGTGGGAAAATGCAGAAACAACAGCCCTAAGCCACAATGCAGAACATTGTCAAGTAGCCTGATGCCAAGGTATACCCATCACCTACTCTTGTATAGCCTGCTGGCACAGTTGACCACCACACACCCGTGCAGATATGCACACAGCATGTCAGTACTGGCACCCAGTTTTTTGTGTGTGTGTCGTATGGTGTGTATGTCCACAACCACACTCGCTACAACCCCTCTGGGAATACTGAAGCATGCTGTCTGATGTCTAACACATCCTCATAATCTTTGCTCATACGACCTCCATATGACCCATGTGGTGCATGTGATACCTGCACATTGATGTGTTGTGGCAATCCCACTAGTGATGAGTTGCACTCCTGGCCCTGCCACATGTGTCAATGAGTGTGCATCCCTGTGAGAGTGTGGCTGTGTTGATGCTTGCACCTGTTCATGCGGATAGAGACATGTACATCACCTACCGTATATCTACCATATCCCTGTTGCAGATGTCATTCACCATCACATATATGTTCTGAGTGCTCCACAACAGGTAACCCATGTGGCGCATCCAATAACTGCATCAAACTGTCATAGCACTACATAGTTGTCAGGGAATTGATGCCCTGTGCTGGTAGGTGTATGACGCAAACATGCTTCAGTTTTACTCTTCCACCCTTCCTTGACATTTATTTGCTTCTGTCTGCCTCCCCCACTCCCTTTCTGGTGGATGTGGAGACCCACACTTGCTTTGCTTAGGCAGCAGTATGTGTATTTTAAGTGATGCTCATATCAGCTGATGGTCTCTGCACGAATTGCAGCCCTCCCCTAGCTGATTGCATGTGGAACAGCTGTGGTAACATTCCCATAGCCAATTGCATGGAAAAACACTCCAATATCTAGGAACATCATGGTGGTGTTGGCCCTTTTCATTCACTGTGAGCAGGAACTAGATCTGTTGTTTGGCAAACAGCATCTCAGATGGATTGGGGATGTACCTCTAACAACATACACTGTGGAAAGAGGGCAGCAAACAGGAGGGGGATGTGCCTGATCTGACTACAGACTGTAAGTGCTGCTATACTGCATTTGGAGTAATGTTGGTTTAGCAGTGTTTGTCTGGATATGGCTGTCATACATGTCGCAATACCTGCCATGTCAGTTCCATGTATATGAGGAATCCCCATCTGTAGGGTCATCTGCAGACTGGGCAGTGTTGTGCCTTTGGTTTTATGTGTTAGCCATAGAGCATGTATCTGTGGAATGCAGAAGGTAGTGTGAGGATTGCAGTCTGTAGATGGTGAAGGTCGTGACAGTTACTGACTTCATATCCCTAATAGGACATATGTTGCAACAAACCCCATTACAATGGTAAATGTATGAGGTTATCACAGCAACATGTCTATATTGGCCCTGTGCATGTGCTGTCAGCCACACCTCTGTCAACCTTTGTACATATGTTGTGCATGAAGTGGTGCATATGTGCTGTACTCCATAAATAGTGTCATCATATCTGATAATAAGCCAGTGATATATCTGATTGCTACACATGTTATGTACAGTAGGTATCATATTTCATGACATAACCTGGACATTCTGTGGATGTTTGTACAGTACTGATGTCTGTGTAGTGATGGTGAATGTCGGCAGTGTGTGTATTGTTAATATGTACTGTAGCCTGTGTACAGACTGTGGTAGATGTCATTGTTCTAGTTCCCCTTCTATCTGATGTTACCTGCTGCCTCACTGTATGGTAC
Organism: Protopterus annectens; assembly: GCF_019279795.1. NCBI lineage: Eukaryota > Metazoa > Chordata > Ceratodontiformes > Protopteridae > Protopterus > Protopterus annectens. The sequence continues at coordinate 479,067,906 of NC_056739.1, forward strand.
CATTTTGGTGTACATGTTTGTAGGGCCATACACACACATGTCCCATACCACAGACAGCCATCAGACCAAACTGTGTAGCAGCCCAGTATATGTAGGGTCATTCTGTGAGTGGCACATATGAGGACGGTGTAGAACAGATAGTCCATATACTGTAATATTATGCTAGCTTACCATATGTGGCTGTGGCTGTGTTCACATTGGTTGTTGTTATGCACTTTCACACAGATGTATCTTACCCAGTGCTGTGACATGCCTGTTGAGCCTGCTATATATGCATGTACATGTGTATTCCCCCTTAGGAGATGTAAGCCCGTGTTGAGCCAGTCTGCCTGTAGCCTGCACAGTGCATTGTTAAATGCCTAGCAGCTTAGTTTACTTACCCAGTGAGATGTCATGTGCAGATACTTGCCAGATGTACTGCTGCCGGGCCTCCCTTAACAGTCATGTATGTCAGACAGAGCAGTGGGATGCTGTACAAATGTATGTCAATATCTAGTGGGTAGTATGTGTCCATGGCACCCCTGTACCGGCAGTCATTCTGTGTCAGACCAGACAGGAGTGTGTGAAGGCAAAACCTATGGTGGCAAATGTATACCAGCTGTTATGTGTTATACCCATCTACATTGCTGTCTACATCCATATTGTCAGGCCTGGTACACATGTTGTGCACTAAGAGATTATGTGTATACCTCTGGACTGTACAGGGTGTGTCCGAAGTTCCACATATATTGACTCTGCTGCACTCCACAGGGGCATTACATGCTAGCGGCGGTACTTTACAATGATTTCCTTAGGATGTTTGTCAGTAGCCAATGGCACACATGTTATAAGCAGATGTAACCTTCCACACACACCCTGTCTGTGAAGACAATCCCAATGAGAGTAACAATAGTCTACTAATATACCTGCTATACATACCTGACACACCCTTGCACTATGACTTTGGGATTATAGGGCTGGGGTAGGGCTACACTCCATGTCCAGTATATATGGTGGAAATATATGTACATATGCTTATCCAGATAGCTATATATATATATATATATATATATATATATATATATATATATATATATATATATGATTACACATGTGTACTACTTCCAATTACCACTGTCATGGCAATCACACACTATAAATCCCTACACCATATGGGCGTGGTCCCTTTACATTTCTTGTGTGATGGACATCCTTCCTGTGTGTGTGGGCATCAGTGTTACAGACAGCAGGTAGCAATAACTCTTACAGGAGAACCTGCACACTCATAGCGCCCACATATTTGTAGGAGGATCAGGAACTACAGACAGACTGTGAGTAGAGTAGTGTTATGCTTTGTATAGTATTGGTGTTACAGGGTGTGTGTGTACATACTAGTTTACCTTGGAATGCAGTCTGTGTGCATAGCTCACTACTGTGGGCCTGTCTACTTGCTGGACAGAGGTATGCCTATCATGTGTTGTCTGTCCACCACACAGGTCCTGTGTCAGATATTACACTGGCAATGTGTGTGTTGAGTGCTATCAGTACATGGCTACATCCATTTCTGTTTCTAACCTCAATTCCCTGACTAAGGGTATGTTGCAGACTATCATGTAACACCAGCAACTTGCTTAGTGTATGGCAACAGTGTTCCACATATGTGTCTGTGTTCCAGCCTCTGTCCTCCACCTAAATACCAAGCTTTGGACTTATGTCATGCCACTGGGGGTTGTTCTGTAGTGGGCTGTGAGTATACCACACTGTCATTACTGCCATTAGTCCACTGCTGTTGTATCCCCACATATACAGTGGAGCTGGGGACATATATGTGTGGGAATCACCTACACAATACATGTGTACCCTTATGCACTCCAGCGACCAGTGTATGTAACAGTAGTATATGGCCCTGCATCATTGAGTCTAGGTGGGAAGCACCATAAATGACCTAGGCTGTTACAAAATGTGGGGGTATCAGGGGTGAACTGCCGCAAGGTATCTGGATGTACAGTACCATATACTTCACCTATATTTACATTACTTACATGAATTGGGGTACTGCAAGCCTACTGCCTCCTGCCATACAGACTGTTGTGTTTGTCAGTGTACTCGTGATAGTGTCAGTTATGCCTTATTATGTAATAGTGACAACCCATGTGATCACATAACATCTTTACCACCTACTGAGTTTGTACAGAGTGTAGGTAGAGGCTGCTGAACTACACACCTGCATTACATACTGTTGATTGTTTGGTATCCTGTGGCCCAGTCTGTGTTCACTATTGTACAATTTGAAGGGCTTGGCTTGGACAGCAACAGTTGTGAACCTTTCCAGACTACTGTATTAGTGTAACTGTTTCATGGTTGCAGTACTCTGTTTATATGGTTGTTAGTGTCTGAACAGCTATATGACATGCCATATAAAACTGTAATAGCACACAATGAAAGGTTTCCCATTTCTGCAAACCTGTGTGTGGTGTCTTTCCTATGACCTCTCTATGGGTATATGCTGCAGGCAACGATTGACATTTGTATGGGTGGCCCATACAGTGTCCAGTTGTTCAGGTGTTAACTGTAGGCACAGTGGCTGTTCCAGTGGTGGCTGGTGACTTCAAATCAAAGGGGGACTGCAGGAGACAGCTGAATGAGTGGAGCCAATGGGACAGGGTGTGACCAACTAGAAAGGGGTGGATCTATGCTCAATACCACAAACATTGGGACTTTAAATACACTCCTCTGGGTGCCAAACCATCATTATGACAGTACAATCAAGACAAAATGAAGTGAAGAAGAAAAAAATATATTTAAATGCATTGGCTACATGACAGCTTACTTAATATCTAGAAGGAAACAAAAAGGTTGTGAGGCATGAAAATATAAATTACTTTTTAAATGACCACACTAATAGACCTTAAACACAAAATTACTTTTTAAATACATTACTGGAATGCAAGTCAAAATCAAGTATAAAAAAAACAAGCAGTACTCAGCTCAAACCACTTCTCCTTGCACTGCATTTCTAATTATAATTTATATTCAGCTTATAAAAGTAACAAGTAACATGCTGAAAGTAGCAATCTCTGTGATACCCCCACTTGTAAAAATGATTCTTATCCAAAAAAAGATTTGCTGCCTGACAACTATCTAATTATTTCATGGGGAAAACATGATCAAAGTAAAAATGAACAGCAAACAAGAAACAAGCTCAAGATAAATTGCTTAAAGGATTACTGCACAGGTTATGGACCACACAAGATAGACTGGCATTCTGTTTAGTCTACAGGTAAAGCCTGCAAATATGACTGCAGGTCTCCAACAAATGTAATGAGCTTCTGAAAATACTGCAATCCTGTCCTTTATTACAAATACTGTCATATGCATTTCAATACCTAAGGCTTACATGTTATCTAGTTATGTAAATATTCTCTGCATGGTAACAACAAAAAGGCTTTCCATGCTGGTAATTTTTTAACAGTATGCTTATTAAAGCTTGCTTGCATCTTACTGTCTCAAACAAGCTTACCTGATGGTCATTAAAGCATTGCTACTTAAACACAGAGCAACAGGCACTGCAACAACATACATTTTCTGAATAATAAGAAGCATAAATCAACAGTATAAAATATGACAGAAAACCAGAACATTCTGCAAAATCAAGGACAGATGAAAAGCCTCTGTGGTACTTGTATCTAGCTTGGATGGGGGATACTCTGCACACTTACACTGGATTCACTTCAGAAGTCTGAAATATCACAAGTCTGAATTTCAAAAGCCAGAAGACCAAAAGCTTGAAAATTCAAAATCTTGAAAGCTCAAAAGCCTGAATCCCATAAGAATGAAAACACATAGGCTACACATACTCACTGAATACAACACAAACCAGGTTACTTTCCACCAATTATAAGCAGGGGAAAAGCCCCCCCTGCACCCCCACACCCCCTGCTACTTAAGTATTTCAACTCCAAGATTGCACTTCACTACACTTTCATGAGTTGTGTTGTAGTATAGCAAGTCAAAAGGGAACATTACTAAGGTTACAACAGGCAGTCCTGAAACATGTGATGGTATGTTTGCCATTTTTTTCTGTGAACTGCAATCTTGGAGTTGATATATTTAATTAGCAGGGGTGTGTGTGTGTGGTGCAGCCCCCCACATGGGGGGTGCAGGTGCCCCCCTGCCCATACTGGGTGAAAAGTGCTATCCTTTGGCTTGTATGTGTTTTTGTGTATCCCTGTACTGGAATATTGTTATTCTTTGTGTTCTGTTTATTTTCAGTCTTTTGGGATTCAGGCTTTTGAGTTTTCAGGATTTTGAATTTTCAAGCTTTTGGTCTTCTGGCTTATGAAATTCAGGCTTGTGATATTTCAGGCTTCCGAAGTGAATCCCTTACACTGCATAACTGCTCCTTGCCTTGCTTGGACACATCCAGAGTCACTACATGGGGGAATTGTGTGCAACAAGTATGTCACAATTTGAAATGTCTCTGGCTGATGGTGATGGTACTGACAAATTTGTTATACCTATCAACCTCAGAGCAAAAAATCTGGACAAAGCCATAAGCAGAAGTGGGACAAAGGCCCAAAAATAAGGACAATTTTTAAATATTGCTCTTATAAACTTAGAAAGATAATGGAATAGTAGGTCTTGCATTAGTATGAATTTTCTGAAGGGTATGAAATCTGAAACTCAAATGTCTGTCATTATTTTTTTAACTTCAATATTTAATGATTTGCCACTAATTTTCCAGAAAACCACAATTTTATGAAAAACGGACCAAAAATGTGATGCAAAAATATAAAATAGCCAAGCAATACAGCTGGGAACCTCTCAAAGAAGGGACACTATTTTAATATTAATACTGTTAAGTTGAGCAGCTGACAAAATAAGAGAATATACATGCATTTCTGAAATAAAAGAAATCTGTAACTCTTATCATTACAATTATTTATTAATTGTAAACCCTCCATATTTTCTTCAAAAATTGCCATTTTGCGGAGGGATTATTAGGGGGACGGTAACATTTTGAGCCAAAATCGGGGACAGTTCAGAGGTTTGGATGTAACTAATTCTATAAAGCGATTTATTTCCCTGTACCTCCCAACCTTTTAATGCAGGAAATCTGGACATGGCCAAATATATTGGGAGAACATACAAACAGTACCAAAAATTGCTCTTGTATAAACCTAGACAGCTGAGAGAATAAAAGGTCTTGCTTTAGCATGCATTTTTCTGATGGGAATAAAGTCTGAAACTCAGTGTCTGTCATTATTTAGTCATTTCATTCCTAAATGATTTGCCAGAAAACCACAAATATTATGAGGAACAAACCAAAAATAAGAAACAATCTATTCATTCTGCAGAAATCTGGACAGTTGAGAGGTGTAGTTCAACTGGGGCTGTCTTTGAGTTTGCCGCCCTTCCCCCCTCACAAAATCATGGTCGAATGGGGCCTCCCCCCTGCAGCCATTCCAATGTCCCATTACTTGGCTATTTCACCCCATTTACCATAAACACTGTAATGTGCATACTGCTTTACTTCTATGATGATTTGGATTTCATTTAAAGTTTTATTTTACATTTTACAGCACAAATACTAATAGACTTCTGCTAAACAAAGCAATGCAGTCTCACAATGAAAATAGACTTAGCATTAAAACTTCTCTGCCCTTGAAACTCACATTCATTGAAACAACATTGAAATTCACATTCAAAGAAAATACATCTCGTCAGTGGCAGATAAAGATTAACTTTGGGCTGTTTTCAAATCATAGGCCCTTTACACATGAAACATACATGTGTTCTTCAATGCATCTTCCTGGTTGTATTAAATTATATTCCTTGTATAATACATATTATATATATATATATATGTATATCTGCATATCTGTGTCTGTGTATCTGTAGCCAGGGGATGTTGATGGCTTCCACATGTTACATTTCCTATGGGTAGCAGACTGCACTTGGTAGTATATTGCAGGGTGCACGTGTTTGGCTGTAGGAAGGGATGCCTATTCGTACAAGATGTATAGTGTGTGGGGCCTCTCAATCCCATTAAAGGTACATGTGGATATATGTGTATTTGTTAATCTGCCATTGCTATCTACAGATGTATGGCCATATATACCTATAAATATATATATATATATAAATATATAAAATATATATATATATATATATATATATATATATATATATATATACTAATATATATAGAACTACGCCCGTATATACCTACATAGATATATATCTGTGTACACATAGGTAACGTGCTGTGTATATGTAGACATATAGGTGTAGACACATATATGTGTCAATTTAGGCATATGCATGTATATATGTGCATATATGTTGATATATATGTATATAGTGTTAGTTAGAAATATATATATATATATATATATATATATATATATATATATATATATATATATATATATCTACATATATAGATATGTTGTATCTGTTTAGATATGAATATAGTTAAACACACAGAACTCTAGGTGTTTAAATACATTGTATAAAAAGGGAAATGGCTTCAGGTAAAACCCAGGTGCACAAAACCAGAATTATGGATAACCAAAGATACACCGAGGTACCACACAATAGTGTCTTTAATTACACAAAAAAATAAGAACAGTGGTGAGCGCTTTCGCAAAACTAATTGCTTCATCAGACAAGAAAATAAAACACTCCATTGCTTATATACAGATGGAACCATTGACTCAATCACTGATGTCATAGGTCAATTAAGGCATTAAAGCTATATAAAACTTATAAATGTATAAATGTAGAAAAGGCTACATATTGAGAAACTGCATATAAAAGACACATATAAAATACTGCATGTAAATGCATATAAAAACTGCATATAAAAACTGCATACAAAAACTATATACAAAACTGTTGGTAAAAGACCTAAATAATGTGCATAGATATAAACTCCATAAATACTGTAGCTATGAAAAAATAAAAGGATAAAATCTAGATCTAGTCATAAAATCTATCTACAATATGTATGTATAACTAAAAATAGTCTATGTCTCTAAAATGTGAATAAAATAAATAAAAATGTAATGGGTGTATGAGGTGCCTAAAATTAAACATGTTTGAGGCGTCTTGCTTTCAAGAAAGGAACCAGGGAAGAAGAGCCATTAAGGCCTGGATATTTATTTGCATTCAATTTAATGATCCATCTCTGCTCACAGCTTTCAGTAAAATTTTCTATATCCCCTCCTCTAATGTTTTTGTGTATGCGCTGTAGCACAAAAAACTTAAAAGAATGTGAATTATCTGTATTAATAATATGCTGGGTGAGTGCATTAGTGGGTTTCTTGTTTTTGACATCATGAAGATGTTCTAGAATTCTGTCTTTAAGAAATCTATTTGTTTTACCTACATAAAACACCGGACATTTCTGACAAAAACAATAATAGACAACATCAGTGCTCTTGCAATCAGCATAAGTATTAAGCTGTAACTGAAAATGCTTGGTGGGGTGAACATAGGTATTTATACTGTAAATATAGGGGCAGGCACTGCATGACCTGCAAGGAAAAGTGCCCTGATGTGAAGAAGGGATGGCTTTCTTAGGCACATCCTTGTTACATAACTGCTTCTTGAGTGACATATTGTTCTTGAAACTGAATAGTGGATCTTTACAGGTAATAACCTGCAACTGTGGTACCTCTTGTAATAGGTGCCACTGTTTCTTAATTACGTCAACATATTGGTTGATGTCACTCGCAAACTGTAACACTACTCTAAATTCATTATGTAGCCTAGATGGATTATTACATGGAATTACCTCGTTGTTGTTAAAATAAGGTCTACATTTAGTTGAGCTCATATGCCATGCATCAGATATAGTTTTATCAATTTCATCAGGTTGGTATCTTCTAGCTATAAACTCAAATTTTAAATTATTTAATGCTAGCAATGCATCCTCATCATCATCATGTAATCTTAATGTCCTATAAACTTGCCCTTTTAATACATTTCTCGGGATGTGCCTGGGATGCATACTAGTTTTGTGTAGGTATGTGTTATTTCTGGTTGGTTTGTGGAAGATGCTACTCTTGAAGCAGTTAAATTCAGCTTTAGCTAGATGTACATCAAGAAAATCAATCTCAGCTGCAGATAGCCAGTATGTGAATTTTAAAAATTCAGTGGTGGTATGCAGATAATCAACAAAGGATGCAAAATCTAAACCATTGCCATTCCATAAAATAAAAACATCATCCACAAAACGTACATACCATAACACTTGATGTAAGAAAGGATTCAAACCGGAAAGTATATGTGTTTCTTCCCAGCAGACTAGCGCAAGGTTGGCGTAGCAATTTGCACAAGGAGTGCCCATAGCCACACCAACCTGTTGCAGGAAAAATTTCTCTTCAAACATAACAACATTATTCTCTAATATAATTTCTAAGAGACTGCATATAAGTTGTATCTTACTATTTGAAAAACATCTATTTGTTGACAGAAAATTTCTAACCATTTCAATACCCCAAGTATTAGGGATACTGGTAAATAATGACTCAATGTCCATTGTAACCAATACAAAATCAGTGTCATTGGTAATAGTGTCCATCCTGTTATGTAACCTTTCAAGGAACATTTTAGTATCTCTTAGAATGGTATGACAATTCTCTAATAATCCATGTATTGTACCTTCAACAAAGATGGATAAGGGCTCGGTGCACCACCCAGCCCCTGACACTATGGGACGCATTGGTGGTGAGACCAGGTCTTTATGTACCTTAGGTAAACCATGAATTCTAGGTATAGTGGGTTTGAGAACATTAAAATACTTAAATAATGGTTCGTCTATCAATCCAGTAATAAGAAGATCAAACATAAGAAATGACACTTTATCAATAATAGCATTGACCATAATTTTAGAGACTGATTTATAAGTTTCATTGTTAAGTAAAAGTTTATACATTTGTTGTAGATACAATTGTTTATCTAATAAAACAATGCCTCCTCCTTTATCAGCCTGTTTAATAACTAATTACTGCAAATTCTTTAACTCTTGTAAGGCTCTTTGCTCATTAGGAGTGAGATTACTAAAGTAATAGTCACTAGAATCATGCTCACCTATGTCTCTGAAAGATAGTTCACAGATATCTAAAAACTTTTGAACACCTGGTGGGGTATTCGGGATAAAACTACTAGGCTGCCTGTATACATTAGTCCTTGTTCCTGACTCATTAGGAAACAGATTTCAATGATAAATTTCTGCCTAGTAGCTTTAAGTCTTTAATCATTTCTGTTCCATTGGCTTTGTTTGCTGGTATAAAGGACAAACCTTTGTTTAATAAATTAATTTGGTCAGTATTAAGGTCAAAAGAAGAAATGTTTATGACCAAACCTGTATCTAAGTTCTTCTCCTTTTGAGTGTTTGGCCTGCTCCCTCTTGCTGATTCAGCCTGACTGGCTGTCCTCTGTATTGCTGGTTCTTTGTAAAAGTCTTGTAGGGCAAAGCTGCTTTCAGAGAGAAATCTCCTTTCTTCAAAGAGTCTAAAAAAACGCTGTCAGTATTTTTTCCTGCTTGTCTCTCAGCACTGGCTGTTATAGAAGGATTTAATGGGACTAGCAATGTAGTCAAGGGTGCTGTAGAACAACTTCTCTTAGGAATAGCCCTAGTTTCAGCTGAAATAACCTTATAACCATTAATTTATTAGTCAGAGTAGGAGAGATAGGCATAAAGGTGCCAGCGTTGTGAACTCTTATTGTATCAGCAACTTCTGTAGCTGAAAAACCAGAAGTGCTGTTTTAGCAGTTTCCTGTTGGGCGTGTTCATTTGAACTAGTAGAATGTTCAGTTAAAGAAACAGTGTGCATATTTCTAGCCACATTAGAAACTGCAGTTTGTCTATTTACCTGTTCCTTTGGCCACGAAAATACATTATTGGCTGCAAAGTCCTATTTATCCCTGTTCAGTTTGGCTAACTGTGTTGCTTGTAATTTTTTCTCATATATTAGAATGTTTTCTTGTAGTTCATTCATTTTAAGAAAAGTAAAATCATTGGAGAAATTTTCATTAATTCTTGATTCCAAAGCAATTATTTCAGTCTTAATCTCAAGTTCTAAGGGAGAAAAAAATTCAAGCAGTAATTCCATGTACTTAGCACTGAATTGTAGGGTCAGTTCCTGCCATTTACGTAAAAGGACCGGATAGGTATTTCCAGAGGTAGGCATATTTAGCACTCTCAGGCCTCGGGGGATGATTTTGGATTCCAGGGAGGCTTGCAGGTGCAAGCGCTGCCATTGCAGTCTCTTGTATTTATACATAAGATTCTCTAATTTCTTGTAATGTGAAAAACATTTCAGTAGATTTTGAGTGCCATTTGCATCCTGTTGAAAAGCCTGTGAGTCCACATTTAAAAGTGGATTAATTGGTACTTCCAGGATCCTCAGAAAATGTTGGTGATGACCATCAAGGGGTATCTCAGCAGGTATATCCTCCATCGACACGTGTATCCTTGTGCCGAATAAAAGAAAATAAATATGTATAAAAAGAGAAATGGCTTCAGGTAAAACCCAGGTGCACAAAACCAGAACTATAAATAACCAAAGATACACCGAGGTACCACACAATAATGTCTTTAATTACACAAAAAATAAGAACAGTGGTGAGCGCTTTCGCAAAACTAATTGCTTCATCAGACAAGAAAATAAAACACTCCATTGCTTATATACAGATGGAACCCTTGACTCAATCACTGATGTCATAGGTCAATTAAGGCATTAAAGCTATATAAAACTTATAAATGTATAAATGTAGAAAAGGCTACATATAGAGAAACTGCATATAAAAGACACATATAAAATACTGCATGTAAATGCATATAAAAACTGCATATAAAAACTATATACAAAACTGTTGGTAAAAGACCTAAGTAATGTGCATAGATATAAACTCCATAAATACTGTAGCTATGAAAAAATAAATGGATAAAAATATAGATCTAGTCATAAAATCTATCTACAATATGTACGTATAACTAAAAATAGTCTATGTCTCTAAATGTGAATAAAATAAATAAAAGTGTAATGGGTGTATGAGGTGCCTAAAATTAAACATGTTTGAGGCGTCTTGCTTTCAAGAAAGGCACCAGGGAAGTAAAGCCATTAAGGCCTGGATATTTATCTGCATTCAATTTAATGATCCATCTCTGTTCACAGCTTTCAGTAAAATTTTCTATAGCCCCTCCTCTAATGTTTTTGTGTATGCGCTGTAGCACAAAAAACTTAAAAGAATGTGAATTATCTGTATTAATAATATGCTGGGCAAGTGCATTAGTGGGTTTCTTATTTTAGACTCTTTGAAGAAATAAGATTTCTATCTGAAAGCAGCTTTGCCCTACAAGACTTTTATAAAGAACCAGCAATACAGAGGACAGCCAGCAAGGCTGAATCAGCAAGAGGGAGCAGGCCAAACACCCAAAAGGAGAAGAACTTAGATACAGGTTCGGTCATAAACATTTCTTCTTTTGAACTTAATACTGACCAAATTAATTTATTAAACAAAGGTTTGTCCTTTATACCAGCAAAAAAAGCCAATGTAACAGAAATGATTAAAGACTTAAAGCTACTAGGCAGAAATTTATCATTGAAATCTGTTTCCTAATGAGTCAGGAACAAGGACTAATGTATACAGGCAGCCTAGTAGTTTTATCCCGAATACCCCACCAGGTGTTCAAAAGTTTTTAGATATCTGTGAACTATCTTTCAGGGACATAGGTGAGCATGATTCTAGTGACTATTACTTTAGTAATCTCACTCCTAACGAACAAAGAGCCTTACAAGAGTTAAAGAATTTGCAGTAATTAGTTATTAAACAGGCTGATAAAGGAGGAGGCATTGTTTTATTAGATAAATAATTGTATCTACAACAAATGTATAAACTTTTACTTAACAATGAAACTTATAAATCAGTCTCTAAAATTATGGTCAATGCTATTATTAATAAAGTGTCATTTCTTATGTTTGATCTTCTTATTACTGGATTGATAGACGAACCATTATTTAAGTATTTTAATGTTCTCAAACCCACTATACCTAGAATTTGTGGTTTACCTAAGGTACATAAAGACCTGGTCTCAACACCAATGTGTCCCATAGTGTCAGGGGCTGGGTGGTGCACCGAGCCCTTATCCATCTTTGTTGAAGGTACAATACATGGATTATTAGAGAATTGTCATACCATTCTAAGAGATACTAAAATGTTCCTTGAAAGGTTACATAACAGGATGGACACTATTACCAATGACACTGATTTTGTATTGGTTACAATGGACATTGAGTCATTATTTACCAGTATCCCTAATACTTGGGGTATTGAAATGGTTAGAAATTTCTTGTTAACAAATGGATGTTTTTCAAATAGTAAGATACAACTTATATGCAGTCTCTTAGAAATTATATTAGAGAATAATGTTGTTATGTTTGAAGAGAAATTTTTCCTGCAACAGGTTGGCATGGCTACGGGCACTCCTTGTGCAAATAGCTACGCCAACCTTGCTCTAGTCTGCTGGGAAGAAACACATATACTTTCCAGTTTGAATCCTTTCTTACATCAAGTGTTATGGTATGTACGTTTTGTGGATGATGTTTTTATTTTATGGAATGGCAATGGTTTAGATTTTGCATCCTTTGTTGATTATCTGCATACCACCACTGACTTTTTAAAATTCACATACCGGCTATCTGCAGCTGAGATTGATTTTCTTGATGTACATCTAGCTAAAGCTGAATTTAACTGCTTCAAGAGTAGCATCTTCCACAAACCAACCAGAAAGAACACATACCTACACAAAACTAGTATGCATCCCAGGCACATCCCAAGAAATGTATTAAAAGGGCAAGTTTATAGGACATTAAGATTACATGATGATGATGAGGATGCATTGCTAGCATTAAATAATTTAAAATTTGAGTTTATAGCTAGAAGATACCAACCTGATGAAATTGATAAAACTATATCTGATGCATGGCATATGAGATCAACTAAATGTAGACCTTATTTTAACAACAACGAGGTAGTTCCATGTAATAATCCATCTAACATAAACTCTAGGCCACATAATGAATTTAGAGTAGTGTTACAGTTTGCGAGTGACTTCAACCAATATGTTGACATAATTAAGAAACATTGGCACCTATTACAAGAGGTACCACAGTTGCAGGTTATTACCTGTAAAGATCCACTATTCAGTTTCAAGAACAATATGTCACTCAAGAAGCAGTTATGTAACAAGGATGTGCCTAAGAAAGCCATCCCTTCTTCGTGTCAGGGCACTTTTCCTTGCGGGTCATGCAGTGCCTGCCCCTATATTTACAGTATAAATACCTATGTCCACCCCACCAAGCATTTTCAGTTACAGCTTAATACTTATGCTGATTGCAAGAACACTGATGTTGTCTATTATTGTTTTTGTCAGAAATGTCCAGTGTTTTATGTAGGTAAAACAAATAGATTTCTTAAAGACAGAATTCTAGAACATCTTTGTGATGTCAAAAATAAGAAACCCACTAATGCACTCACCCAGCATATTATTAATACAGATAATTCACATTCTTTTAAGTTTTTTGTGCTACAGCGCATACACAAAAACATTAGAGGAGGGGATATAGAAAATTTTACTGAAAGCTGTGAACAGAGATGGATCATTAAATTGAATGCAGATAAATATCCAGGCCATAATGGCTCTACTTCCCTGGTTCCTTTCTTGAAAGCAAGATGCCTCAAACATGTTTAATTTTAGGCACCTCATACACCCATTACACTTTTATTTATTTTATTCACATTTTTAAGACATAGACTATTTTTAGTTATACGTACATATTGTAGATAGATTTTATGACTAGATCAAGATTTTTATCCTTTTATTTTTTCATAGCTACAGTATTTATGGAGTTTATATCTATGCACATTACTTAGGTCTTTTACCAACAGTTTTGTATATAGTTTTTGTATGCAGTTTTTATATGCAGTTACATGCAGTATTTTATATGTGTCTTTTATATGCAGTTTCTCTATATGTAGCCTTTTCTACATTTATACATTTATAAGTTTTATATAGCTTTAATGCCTTAATTGACCTATGACATCAGTGATTGAGTCAATGGTTCCATCTGTATATAAGCAATGGAGTGTTTTATTTTCTTGTCTGATGAAGCAATTAGTTTTGTGAAAGCACTCACCACTATTCTTATTTTTTGTGTAATTAAAGACGCTATTGTGTGGTACCTCGGTGTATCTTTTGTTTGCATACATTCTATGTACTGTTGCATGACAGGGCTGCATGATATGTTTCTGAAAAGATGACCTTTCTTTGTATCTGTCATGGCGTAGTGGTAAATAACCCTGTCTAGTATGTGCAGGGTCCCTGTTTTGAGCCTTGCAAGAGCTGTTTATTTTGTTGCTGGGCAGAACATGGCCCATTGGATACAGAGTGATTAAGGCACTTTAAAGCAGTTGTAAGCAGGTTTGCGCAGGTTTGCGCAGAGCTAAGCACTGCCTACACAGGGTAAGCAATTGAAAAGCTACCTGGGTGTAAGACACTGTAACCAGAGGTTAGCAGTGCTTAGCTTTTTACAAACCCGCTTACAACTGCTGTAAAGGGCCTTAATCACTCTGTATCCAATGTGCCGTGTTCTGCCCAGCAACAAAATAAACAGATCCTGCAAGACTTGAACCCAGGGCCCTGCAGACTATAGACAAAGCGAATTACTACTAAGACATGACAGATACACATAAACCTGATGGTTTCAGAAACATATCATCCAGCAAAATCATTCAACAGTACAGGAAATGTACTTTAATATCTAGATGTGTGTGTGTGAGTGTGTGAATATATATATATATATATATATATATATATATATATATAAAACTAAATATATATATATATATATATATATATATATATATATATATGTCAGAATATATATATATATATATATATATATATATATATATATATATATATGTGTGTGTATATATATATATATATATATATATATATATATATATATATAATTTATTTATTTACATTTGTTGACTGGGAATGTCTGACTGGACGTAGGTCCATTTTCAGCGGAGGCCCGGGGAGAAAAGCACCACAGTTAAAATAAACAGACAGTAGTCACATTGGATTACATAGCGATTAACAATTTAACATAGCAATTAATTGCCACATATTTACAGATGAAGAACATTGTACATCAGTAGACAACTAGAATCTTTATCTGCGAAGTACATGACAGACATTAACAAATGTTACAATAAGAAGTTCCTGCTGTATAATAAGTACTAGGCTTATGAGTGTCTGAGCTTGCTATAATCAAGGTAGTTAGTGGGGTGGAAAGAAAGGTAGTGGTTGGATGTGTGGGTGATATTAGAGAGGGAGTTGCATGGGCATAGCCAGCATGGTCTTAGGTACACTTTTAGTAAAGTTTTGAAGTGGGTGTATGATGGTATGGAGGTAATTGTGGGTGGGAGGGAGTTCCATAATTTGGCTATAGTGCAAGAGAATAGTGCTTCACCAGCAGAGTTATTGGCTTTAGTGATCTGCAAGTGATTTTTTTGCTAAATCTTAGTGGTCTGGTGGTGCGATAGGGTTGGAGTAGATTTTGGAGGGATGGGACATTTAGTGGATGGTTTACTAGTTTGTGGGTGAGTGAGAGCTGATACCATTGAAGGAGGTGAGGGAGTTCAAGCCAGCCCAGTTCAGCAAGTGAGAGACAGTGGTGACTACGGTAGGATGCCCCTGTGGCAAATTTGGCGATTTTGTTGTAGCAGGTCTCTAGCTTATTTAGATTGCATTGCCTTAGGTTGGTATATATTGGAGAGGAATAAAGTAGGGTGGAGATAAGGTGGGAATTTGCTATTGAAATCTTTGTTGCTTTTGTGAGAAGTTGCTTATTTCTGTATAATGCTCCTAGTTTTTTGTGGACTTTTTTATGGTCATGGATATGTGAATGTCAAATTTTAGTTTATTGTCTATTTCCACTCCTAGCAATTTGGTGTGTTCAGTTGGGTATATAGTGGTGTCATTTGCTATGATGTTAAAGTGAGAGTTGTTTTGAGTATGTTTGGTGGGTTGGAAGATGAGTAGTTTAGTTCTGTTTGGGGTGAGTATTAATTGGGCATCGGATAACCAAGTTTCAACAGAGGAGAATGCTTCCTGTGTGACTTTTTGCAGTTTGGGTAGGGACTGGGCTGAGCAGATGATGGTTGAGTCATCTGCGTATTGTATGAGCGTACCATGTTTGGTGGCAGAGGCTAGATTATTGGTGAAAACAGAGAAGAGTAGAGGTCCAAGGATGGATGCTTGGGGAACCCCTATGGAGACAGGTAGTTGGGGAGATATGTCATTCTGCCATACAACGGATTGTTGGCGGTCAGACAGGTAACTCTGAAACCAGTTGGTGACTGATTGTGAGAAGGATAGGTTATTGAGGACAGAGATGAGTTGTTTGTGTGGGACCATGTCAAATGCTTCAGATAGGTCTAGGAAAGTAGCAGAGGAGAGATAGCCATTGTTTTTATGCTGAAGGATAGTGTTAGTAAAGGAGACTAAGGCAGTGATGGTGCTATGGTTTGGTAGGAAACCATGTTGAGTAGTGGAAAGGAGGTTGTTAGTAAGGAGGTAGTCTGAAATCTGAGAGTGTATGCATCTTTCTACTATTTTGGAGAGTGGAGAGAGAATAGCTATGGGGCGGTAATTGGTTAGTTCTGTGGAGAGGCCGCCTTTGTGGAGGGGAATTATATGTGATACATTCCACAGTGTGGGAACGTAACTTTCTGACAAAGATTGGTTAATCAAGATGGATACTGGGTAGACCAGAGCATCAGCTGCAATTTGTAGGTATTCACTTGGGAGTTTGTCTGCTGCTAATTTGATGGGCTTAAGTTTAGTTAAGCATTTTTTTATGTTGGACGTAGGTACAGAAGAAAAAGAGAAGGCAGTGGGGAGATTGCTAGTTAAAGGTGTGGGGTGGAGGGGAGGGTGGTTGTGTTGTTTAGCTAGTGATAGTATGGTTTGTGTGAAGTTTGTGTTGAATGAGGTAGCAATATTTTCGGAGGAGAGAGGGATGTTAGGAGGAGGGGTACTGACTTTACCTGGGTGGGGAATAGAGTTTATGGTGGACCAGAATTGTTTGGGGCTGTGTTGGAGGAGTCTAGGGCAGACTGATAGTATTGGAATTTGTCCTATTTTATTAGCTTTTTGACTCTATTGTGTAGTTCTAGGAATCTCTGTCTAGTTGAGGGGGTTTTGGTTTTGCACCAGTGTTCCCAGGCTTTATCCCTGTTTTTCATTTCTGACCTAGTGGTTTTCTGTAGCCATGGGGAGGGTTGTGCTTTGGTTCTGGAAAGTCTTATGGGGGCATGGTAATTATGGATGTTCAGGAAGGTAGTATTAAAAAAATTCAACTGCGTCATCAAGACTGAGGTACTTTAGAGGATGCCAGTTACATTTTTTGAGGGATGAGATGAATGTGAATGGGTTAAAATTTAGTTTTTTACGTATCTGACGGTAGATGACAGGTTTAGCTTGGTATATGTATTTTTTGAGTAGGAATGTAGGGGAGTGATCACTGAGGCTATCTGATAAGCAGCCTGTTATATATGACTGGGGGCTCTTACTGACTAGTATCCAATCCAGGGTAGTGTGCTTGCTGGAGTTTTTATTTATCCTGGTTGGTGACTGGACTAGTTGGGCGAAGCCATGAAGGTTTACATGATGGGTTGGATGGTTGCCAGAACAGGATTGTCAGTCAATATTGAAATCACCTAAAATGATAGTTTCTTGGGGGAGATGGTGGGTAGACCAGCTGAGGAGGTTTTCTAGTGGAGGGATGTTTTGGCCAGGTGGGAAGTAGCATCCAATTATGTTGATGGTTTTGTTTTGGTTTATTTTGAGGTTGGTATATATTAGTTCTTCATTGCCTATTTGTGGAGCTGATGATTTTAAGATCTGGATGTTTAGATGCTGTTTAAATATTATAGCTACACCATCTCCTTTCTTGTTTAGCCAGTCTAATCTTAGTATGCCATAACTGGTAGGGAGTATTTGCTCACTGGTAATGTGAGGTTTTAGCCAGGTTTCTGTCAGGATGACTATATCTGGGGTGTACAAGTCTATAGCATGGAGTTCATGGACTTTGTTAGATATACTTCTAATATTTAGGCTTAGTAGAAGGAAGTCACTTGGCTTTCTATTGGCTGTATTATGGGAGAAGTTGTGGTTTCTAGTCTGATTATGAGGATTGGGGTTGGAGATGGTAGGGCCAGGGTTGGGGTAGATGTCTCCACTTAGGGCTAGTTTTGATATGCATGAGGTTATTACTTGTCTCAGTTTTTGAATGTGTTTGTTTATTAGGGAAACTTTATGATTGTGCTCTGTGGGTAACATGTATGGTGGGAGGGTTACTATGTTAAGTTGCAGGGATACTTTATGTTAGTGTAATATGGTTGATAGAATATGTGGGGGGTGCATAGGGATGGTTCTTGAGTTGGTGGGAGGGGAGCTGAGTGAGGGTGAGTTATGAGTGGTGGTGTGAGTAGTAGTACAGTTGTAGTGGTTGAGTGGGGGAATGATGGAGCTTTGGTAGGATGCAAGATATGCAAGGTGAGTGTATGCAGTGAGCATAGGTAAGGTATGCTTGTACATGTTAGTTGAGGAGGTGTGATAGTAGTGGGAAAATGGAAAAGGTAGTGTTAGGTTAGCACTGTGGTTGGCTATTGGAAAGATGGGAGGGGTTTGTGAGTGTAATAAAGGTGGGACCACTGGGGGTGGGAAGGAATAGGAGGCAGGATGGGGAGCGAAGTAGGTAGAGACCCTGTTAGTTGCTCTTATGAGACCCTGTTAGTTGCTCTTATGAGGGGGCTGGAAACAATCAGGTAACAGAGTAAAATGATAAATGAGCACATGATAGTGACAAAGGGTGGTTGTAGTTTTAAAAATGGTGCCTGCTACAGGTAATATTTATTAACTTTGGGATTGGCTTAAGGTAATAAACAGGGAAGGGGAAGGGGTGAACAAGGGTGTGAGCAGGCAGTTCTTTTGTACTGCTGCTAATGAGCCAAAGCAAAGACAAGTTTGTGTTTAAGAAACAATCAGAACTGACCAAAGACTGCTCTGAAACTGTAAGTCATTTCTTAACCATTTCTCAGGTGGAAAAACAGGATAATCTTGTATCAGTAGGTTACTGTGGTCTCAGTTTAAATTAACAAACACACAGTATTGCTCAGTTATGGATACTATTTGCTAACAGAAGGGAATAAGAGAGAAAGTGGAAGATGAGGGTATGTGTGTGTGTGGGGGGGGGGCTGCTTACAAGCCAAAGCAGAGTGCTCTCCAGGGGAAAATGAATATTGGCTCAAACAGGTAGACACATACTCAAAGTTAACTTTAGCTGTTTGCAGACAGTTCAGACCCAGACTGTGCTTTTCTTATAAGAATGATAAAGATGATACCGCAGTTGAATACTTAAAGAGTGGTGTTAGGTCTAGAAAAGAAGAGTACAGAGAGGATAAGCACTTTGAGATGGTAAAGATATATTATAAAGATTACAAAAAACAAACTGAGCAAATAGCTACTGCATACAGGAAAAATATGTCCTGAACCAACTACTAGTATATGCAGATACTGAGCCAAATGGAAAAACATCTGTTAGAAAAAAATCATCAGATAGTTATGCAGTCACAGATAAAAATATAACAAGCAGCACTCTGTCTTGGGTCTCTAATGTGATTCTATCCACCAGCAATAGCACAATTATATAGAAATAATTAGACACCAGTATGAGCTGTCTACACACAACACATTTACATGAATAACATTAGTGAACAAGGTGCAACTATGCAAATAGACCATACTATTATACTAAAAACAACTTGGTGCAGACAAAATGCTAGCATGCCATAGTAAATTCCAATAATAAAGCATAAATCATATTAGATGTATAACACAATTCAACATAAATAGGCATTTACAGTTGTAAAACACTTACTGGAGAGACACTGAGCTCCTCATGGGGCCTGTAGCAGAGTGGATTATAGTTTTAAAAATGGTGCCTGCCACAGGTAATATTTATTAACTTTGGGATTGGCTTAAGGTAATAAACAGGGAAGGGGAGGGGGAGAACAAGGGTGTGAGCAAGCACTACTTTTGTACTGCTACTAATGAGCCAAAGCAAAGACAAGTTTGTGTTTAAGAAACAATCAGAATTGACCAGGGACTGTTCTGAAACTGTAAGTCATTTCTTAACCATTTCTCAGGTGAAAAAACAGGATAACCTAGTATCAGTAGGCTACTGTGGTCTCATTTTAAATTAACAAACACACAGTATTGATCAGTTATGGATACTATTTGCTAATAGAAGGGAATAAGAGAGAAAGTGGAAGATGAGTGTATGTGTGTGTGTGTGTGGGGGGGCGCTGCTTACAAGCCAAAGCAGAGTGCTCTCCAGGGGAAAATGAATATTGGCTCAAACAAGTAGACACATACTCAAAGTTAACTTTAGCTGTTTGCAGACAGTTCAGACCCAGACTGCGCTTTTCTTATAAGAATGATAAAGGTGGTACCGCAGTTGAATACTTAAGAGTGGTGTTAGGTTCAAAGTTAACTTTAGCTGTTTGCAGACAGTTCAGACCCAGACTGCGCTTTTCTTATAAGAATGATAAAGGTGGTACCGCAGTTGAATACTTAAGAGTGGTGTTAGGTCTAGAAAAGAAGAGTACAGAGAGGAGTAAGCACTTTGAGATGCTAAATATATATTATAAAGATTACAAAAAACAAACTGAGCAAATAGCTACTGCATACAGGAAAATATATCTTGAACCAACTAATAGTATAAGCAGATACTGAGCCAATTGGAAAAACATCTGTTAGAAGAAACCTCATCAGACAGTTATGCAGTGACAGATAAAAATATAGTGAGCAGCAATCTGTCCTGGGTCTCTAATGTGATTCTATCCACCAGTAACAACATAACTATATAGAAATAATTAGACACCAGTATGAGCTATCTACACACAACACATTTACATGAATAATATTAGTGAACAAGGTGCAACTATGCAAATAGACCATACTATTATACTAAAAACAACTTGGTGCAGACAAAATGCTAGCATGCCATAGTAACTTCCAATAATAAAGCATAAATCATATTAGATGTCTAACACAATTCAACATAAACATATACAGTTGTATAAATGTCTAACACAATTCAACATAAATAGGCATTTACAGTTGTAAAGCACTTACTGAAAAGACTTTGAGCTCCTCATGGGGCCTGTAGCAGAGTGGATTTTAGTTTTAAAAATGGTGCCTGCCACAGGTAATATTGATTAACTTTAGGATTGGCTTAAGGTAATAAACAGGGAAGGGGGGGAGAACAAGGGTGCGAGCAGGCACTACTTTTGTACTGCTGCTAATGAGCCAAAGCAAAGACAAGTTTGTGTTTAAGAAACAATCAGAATTGACCAAGGACTGCTCTGAAACTGTAAGTCATTTCTTAACCATTTCTCAGGTGGAAATACAGGATAACCTTGTATCAGTAGGCTAATGTGGTCACAGTTTAAATTAACAAACACACAGTATTGATCAGTTATGGATACTATTTGCTAACAGAAGGGAATAAGAGAGAAAGTGGAAGATGAGTGTGTGTGTGTGGGGGGGGGGGGCTGCTTACAAGCCAAAGCACAGTGCTCTCCAGGGGAAAATTGGCTCAAACAGGTAGACACATGCTCAAAGTTAACTTTAGCTGTTTGCAGGAAGTTCAGACCAGGACTGCACTTTTCTTATAAGAATGATAAAGGTGGTGCCACAGAATAATATTTAAGAGTGGTGTTAGGTTCAAAGTTAACTTTAGCTGTTTGCATACAGTTCAGACCCAGACTGCGCTTTTCTTATAAGAATGATAAAGGTGGTACCGCAGTTGAATACTTAAGAGTGGTGTTAGGTTCAAAGTTAACTTTAGCTGTTTGCAGATATATATATATATATATATATATATATATACATAGATATATACATAATTAAATATTTAAAACCCCTACATACATATAAAGTTAACTTTAATTGTTTGCAGAAAAATATATATATATATATATATATATATATATATATATATATATATATATACATAATTTAATATTTAAAACCCCTACATATACATATATATATATATATATATATATATATATATATATATATACATCTATACATATATATATATATATATATATATATATATATATATATATATATACATATACAATTTATGTTATGTGATGATTTGTGAGTCATATATATATATATATATATATATATACATATAGCTGTCTATCTGTCTACATGTATCACTATATATCTGTCCATATGGCCATGCATGTTTTGCTCATATTTTGGGCCTGTATCTCATTCTCTTGGCAATTGACATGGATGATCGTAGCATTGATGTCAGTAAATAGTGCCGACACTTTTGTGTTTCAGACTTCATGTCCTTCTACATATGTGTTCTATTACATATAACTGTATAACTAGCAATGTTTTAACCGTATTACAGCAGTGTTTGACATATATCCCTATGTGTACCCACATGTTTGTACACTCTGTCCAGACTTCTTGCATTAACAGCTTGTGTGGTATGACATTACTGCATTTCCTGTACTTTTGACTGATTGTGCTGGATATATTTGCGAAAACATCAGGGTTATATATATCTGCCATGGTTTGGTGGTAAATCACTTTGTGTATGGTGTGCAGGGTCCTGCGTTCAATCATTGCAGAGGTTTTTTTTTTGTTGCTGGGCAGAACACCGGCAGTTGGATACTGTTGGATACTGAGTGTTTAAGGCACTTTAAAGCAATTGTAAGCGTGTTTGCATGGAGGTAAGTACTGCTAACTTCCCGTTACAGTGTCTTACACTCAGTTAGCTGCTGTATTGCTTAACCTGTGTAGGTATCACTTACTCATGTGCAAACACACTTAAACCCACTTACTGCTGCTTAAAAGTGCGTACTGCCACTTACCCCATGCTAATTTCTTTAAAAGAAAAGAAAAAGGGTTGATAGGGAAGTGGTGAAAAAGGGGCGACACAAAGACAGTAGGGAAAATAGCTAGGCATGTGCAGGAAGGGTGTAGGAAGGATCCATAGCTGCCCATTTCTTCTACAGCAACAGCTGTGCATATACACTGAATTTGGAGGTAGATTTGGACTCTCAAACCCCTGGTAGAGGGGTGAGGACAACATAAATTCATTGTAATGCCAGTTAGACCAAATTACATGTGTCCAGTGGACACATGTGCAAAATGGACAGCTATGTATGGGGCAAGATTTTTTTTGTGGGAACAGATTGCCCTTTTTGTAGGTGAGAGTGGGATGTTGGGGAGGGGTAGTAGGTATATTTGTGGAGGTGGGTTGGGTAGGTTAACAGGCAATACACACAAGACACATACAGGGGTGGTATATGACACATTTGGGGGGTAAACACCTTGATGGGGAGGGGTGTTAGGATATTGGAAACCCACAAGCCCCCTAGTGGTAACAGTGGGACTGAGATCCCCACTCATGGGCAGTCACCACTGCACCTTCACAGCTCCAAAGGTGGCTATGCTGGGGGCTGAGCCACAGAGCCAGCCTGACTCTCTAATTGCAACACACGGCCCTCAAGCTGGCGTAGAATATCACCAAACTGCTCATTGATCCCTCTATGCACCATGACCCCGACCTGGCGACAGATGACAGGTGCCTGTCAGTGCCAACTCCCCAGGGGGGGGGCGAGCCCCATCCTTTGAGGCTGTTCCACCCAAAGGTGGTGCAGGACCAACGGACAGGGAGGTGCGGGGCTGGGTCCCAGACATGCTGGTGCATGGTGCCTCTGCCAGCTGAGGTGGAGCAGGTGGGTCCGCTGGGACCTGCCTTCCCAAGCATGCTATAGTGTGTAGATTTTAACATCATATATGGGTTAGTAATAGCCAATACATTCCAGGGTTAGGTAATACAGCATTCATAGATATTCCCCTTAACCCAGACACCAGATACGGAACAGTTGCATAGCAAACAGAACACATGCATATATGTGACCATATTGGCAATAAGAACAGCATGCAGGTACATTGATGGCACCATGCCAACAATGTCAGAGTAATTCAATATGGCACATGTATGGGAACCATTAGAATATTTATCAAATGATTGGCCATTATCAGAGTCAGTACATATCAGTTGGGGTGGGTATGTTGATTATTGTTGGAGATAAGGTGGGGGAAGAGAAAGATGTCAATTAACAAGTGGTATATTCCTGTACTCAACATTACTTTCCGAGTCAGTGCTGTTATCTGTACCTTACAAGTCTTACTACACTACCCTATAGACCTATACTGGACACTGATATGGCTGTCAACATCATTACACATGCACCGGTTTTACCTACAGTATACACCTCTTACCTGGTATAACTGTGGAGGGAATGTTTGTTAACACGGACTAAATGTTTGTACACATATGCCCGGATTCCAGGTTGATGTTTTGCACTATGCTATCCAACTCTTTCTGCACAGACTCTGGCCATGTGTTGACCACATGCTGGTGTGCTTGGACATATCTAGAATATTGCCCTCTTCCACCTTTAGTGACCTGACACACACATATACATGCTTTCCTACACAATTATATTATGTAGCACAGTGTGGGTGACAGTGACCACTGATATGTTCTTATCCAGAGAAACTGCAACACTCACAATCCCCTACAATATCAGGGCGGACAGTACCAGTACAGGTTATATTGGTCTGTATTTATTAGCACATTGTTCGTATCCAACGTACCTGTGGGAGCAATGTTTGTTAGCACTACCTAACTGTTGCCACACAAAGTTCTGGATTACACATTAGTATTCTGCACATACTACTCACTCTGTTACTATACACACTCTG
>NC_056739.1:479100345-479140345 GCF_019279795.1 Protopterus annectens
GATACAGGTATGTTGGCACCCCTTGTGGGGGTGCCAACCAGCTGGTTCAGGGCACTGGAGTTAACAAAGTTGAGGAACCTTTGGGCAAGTGAATTTGAACATGAGTAATTTACCCAGTCAATAAATGGGTAGTTAAAGTAGCCCAAAACCAAGGTGGTTGGCTGTATCTTGATAGACTCACGTAGATCTAAATAGGTAGAGTGGGTGTTCTGATTCATGGAGGGAGTCCTGTAGCTGGCAGTGACTTGAGTAGGTGTCCCTCCAACAGTTAATTGTACCTGAAGTATCTTCAGGGAATCATACAGTTTTACCAATCTGGAGGTGTATTTATCTTTACTGAATATTGATACACCTCCTCCTTTAGTTTTCATGCCTTCAGTTTGTGGTCTGAACATGTGGAAGGAAGTGTAACCCACTATGATTGGGGTACTTTCCACAGCCTTGAACCAGGTCTCCATGACTGCATAAATGTCTGCATCTTCCGAGGTGAGGACTGCTTCCACAGAGTGCAGTTTTTAGTTAAGACTCCTAGCATTTAGCAGCATAACCTTGAGGTTGTTTTAGATGGAGTTTTTCCATCGAGAATTTTGTCCTTAAGAAACTATCTAAAAAAAGGAACTATGGGGGTAGCAAGAGCCCTAGCCAGTAGCCTAAATCCCGGGGGTGACAGATAAAGACCATCTCTGGCAAAGCATCGAGCTCTGTCAGTCATGTTGTCCCAGGCTGACAGATACTGGATCTCCTTAAAATGACACCAGAAACTTAGCGAGTTATTGAAGTCAGTCACATTCTGTTTGCATTGAGGCATCATCCTAGGTGAAGGTAAAATGCTGCTTAAAGCTAGGGACATACCTGCCTGAGACACATAGTCCGAGAGCTCAGTCATGTCTCTCTTCATATAGTCCAGAGAGGTACATCTAAAGTTGACTACACCAATATGGACTATGACAGAGTCATAACAGTACCTGTTGTTGAGAGGCTTGAGTGCATGTGTGATATGGTGGATCCTGGCACCTGACGGACAACTAATCATGACCTTCACCTTATCCAGCCTGGTGAGAGACACATCTGTGTGTTTCACAATGGAATCATCTATGAGTAATATGTTTGGTTTTGCATGAGCCCATTTTCAGCAGAGGCCTAGGGAGAAAAGCTCCAATACAAACAAGATTAACATTAACAGTTGCAGTGTAGATTTTACATAGAATTTTACAGAAATATTTAGAGACAACAAGGAAGTACAATATATAAAAGGCACATTTGTGTAAAGAAGAAAGTTATTACAACTATATATTGAGCCATGTTTGTGTGATATATATATATATATATATATATATATATATATATATATATATATATATATATATATATATATATGGATTCCATACACTAGATCGAAGGTTCACTACTTCGAAATAGTGTATGGAATGCACACTGCAGCAAAAGTGCACTTAATCACAAGTGCACTTACGCGAAGTTCAATACAATGAATGGGGATT
Source organism: Protopterus annectens (assembly GCF_019279795.1). Lineage (NCBI taxonomy): Eukaryota > Metazoa > Chordata > Ceratodontiformes > Protopteridae > Protopterus > Protopterus annectens. Next base: position 479,101,845 of record NC_056739.1, read on the forward strand.
GTACTGAACTTCCATGCAGTACTCATGGACCTTAGTGTTATTGCATGGGTCATGTTAAGAGGATAGCCCATAGGGCTATCCCCTTACCATGACCCATGCCCTAACCCTAAGGTCTGTGACGACTGCAGTGCAGTGAAGGACATAGCAATGTCCTCCACTATGGTGCGATAGTCACAAACCATAGGGTTAGGGCATGGGTTAGGGTAAGGGGATAGCTTTACTAACTATCCCCTTACCCTAACCCATGCCCTAACACTAAGGTCCATGAGTATTGCACCATAATGGAGGACATAACTTGTTTTTTGATGTCCTCCACTGTGCTGTGGTACTTTCGGTGAAGTGCACTTTCGCGGAAGTTCACTTTCGTTAAAGTGAACTTTCGCGAAAGTGAGGCTTCCTATTACAAGTTCGAAGTTGTGAACTTTCATTCTTGTAATAGGAATATATATATATATATATATATATATATTTTTTTTTTTTTTTTTTTTTTGTTTTTGTTTTTTTGTCTGAGGGCAGGAGTATATCTTTAGTTGTTCATTTGAGTATACTTTAATATGTATACATATGTATACCCACACAAAAAAAAAGGAATTATCAAATTATCCCTTTATTGTAGGTAGCTGGTAGGTGCTGTTAACTCTGCTGATAAAGGTAAATGGAAAAGTGGGAGTGGGGTCTACTTGGTGACTATAAAATTTAGGGGATGAAATTTGATGTGATTTGATGTGGGCTTATGTGGTATTACCCTGGCTTGGTGCAGGAGCAGAGCCAGTTGTTAGTGAAGTGGTCTTTGAGCAGGGTTTTGAATTAGTGTGGGTTGGTGGCATTTAGGATGTGTTGGGGGATTGAATTTCAAATTTTAGAAATGTGGTGGGAGTAGAGGGTGATCCCAGCTTTGTTGTTACTTTTGGATGCTTGGAGGAGAGTTTTGTTTGAGAATCAGAGTTGCGAAGTATTGGTATATGGCTGGAGTAATTGTTGTAGGGATAGGATTCTGTTTGGTTGGTATACAAGTTGATGGGTAAAGACAAATTGGGTATAGGTTATTTGTTTTGAGAGTTCTAGCCATTTTATTTGTTGTAGGACAGAGCAGTGGTGGGACCTATATGGTGAGCTAGTGGCGAACTTGGCTATTTTGTTGTAGGCTGATTCAAGTTTGGTAAGGCCAGTTTTATCAAGGTTTGTAAAGATGAGAGAAGCATAGAGAAGAGTAGATAAGAGATGAGTCCTGGTGATATTTAGTCTAGATTGGGTAGTGAGGAAAGGATTAATTCGGTAGAGACAGTCTAACTTGAGGTATGTTTTTTTAATAGTTTGAGAGGTGTAGGTCATATTTTAGTTTGTTATCAATTGTGACACCTAGTAATTTGGTATGTGAGCTGGTGGTTAAGGCTGTGTTGTTGGAGGAGTGGATTTTGAAAAGTGGTTGGGGGTTGGTTGTTTTAGTGGAGAGAATGAACATTACTTTGGTCTTGTTTGAGTTTAGTATGAGGTTAGCATTAGTTAGCCAGGATTCTACTTCTCAGAAGGATTGTTGTGTTATAACCTGTAGTTGTGTTAGAGAGTGGGTGGAGCATATGAGGGTAGAGTCATCTGCATATTGGATGACTGAGTTGAGAGATGTGGATTTATGGAGTTGATTTGTGAAGGTGGTAAAAAGTAGGGGCCTATTATGGAGCCTTATGGAACTCAATTTACAGGGAGCAGAGATGATAGTTCCTGTTGCCATCTAACAGCCTGCCAGCATTTGATTAGATAGCTGTGTAACCAAGCTAGGGAAGAATGACCGAGATTTAGTGTGGCTAGTTCTGACAGCAGTTTCTGGTGCAAAACTGTGTTGAATGCCTTTGAGAGATCTAGAAAGATGGATGAGACATATTTATTTTGATTTCTGTGTTCATTTATTGTGTTTGTAAAACTGAGGAGGGCAGTTGTGGTGCTGTGGTAGGGGCAAAAACCATGTTGTGTGTTTGATAGGAGGTTATTGGAGAGAAGGTAGTTTTGAAGCTGGGGGTGAATACATTTTTCTAGCATTTTGGAAAGGGGTGAAAGAATGGCAATGGGTCTGTAGTTAGTAAGCTCCGTAGAGTTGCCACCTTTATGCAGTGGAGGAGATTTTCCAGATTAGTGGGACATAGTTCTCGGAGATAGAGCAGTTGATGAGGATAGAAATGGGGTAGGCTATGACTTCAGAGGCAGCTTCGTGGAATACTGCTGGAAGTTTGTCAGCAGGTAGGCTGGTGGGCTTGAGCTTACTGAGTAGTTTTTTTTATGGTGTGGTTTGGGACGGGGTTAAAGGAAAAGGAGTCTATGCCCTCGTTGTTAATTATTGGGATTCTACTGGTTATGTTTTGGTCAGAGTTAATGAGTGAATTGTTTTTATGAAAAAGGAGTTGAATTGTATTGCAATGTTGTCACTTGATGGGGGTGTGTGGGTGGAAGTACTACCAGGTTGCAGGAGTTTGTTCATGGTGGCCCAGAATTTTTGGGGGTTGTTTTTGTTTTGTTTTTTTTTTTGTTGTGCAGTGACGTAGTAGGCTTTTTTGGCAGTTTTTATATTGGATTTGGATTTATCCCTAAGTTGTTTGAAAAGTAGAAGGTTGTCATTGCTTTTGTTAGTTAACCAGTGTTCTCATGCCTTGTCCCTTTCTTTTAGTAGGTCTTTGGTGTTGTTTGTTAGCCAGGGTGTGTGGTGATGTTTTATTCTAGCTGTTCTGCAGGGGGCTAGGCTGTTTAGGATGTTGAAGAAGGTGGTGTTAAAGTGTTGAACAGCATCATCTAGTGGTAGTGTTTTAAGGGGAGACTAGTTAATTTGTTGGAGGAGAGAGTTGAAAGTGTGAGTATTAAATTTCTTCTTGTTGTGGATTAGCCTATACACTAGTTGTCTGGGTGGACTGAGATTGTTTGTGATTAGATATGTGGGTGAATGGTCACTTATGATACTGGGGAGACATCCTGCTAGAAGGGATGGGTTATATCTATTTGTGAGTGTCCAAACCAGGATGGATTGTCTGTTGAAGGTTTTGTCTATTTTTGTGGGGTTTTGTATGAGCTGGGAGAAACCATATAGGTTTATGAAGCTGGATGGATTACTGGAATTATAGGCGGGCCAGTCAGTGTTAAGGTCACTCATAATGATGTTTTCTTGGTGGAAAGTTGTGGATAGCCAGTGAATTATGTCTTCAACTGTGCTAGTCTTATCTCCTGGAGGGATATATATATAGCCACTATGATTAGTGTTTTGTTTTTGTTGATACTCAGTTTGGAGATGAGCAATTCAGCATTGTTAGATGTAGGAAGTGTAGTGTTGATAAGTTCCAGGGCTAGATTTTGTCTAGACATTATTGCTACACCTCCTCCATGTTTATTTTGATGATTGAGTCTATAAAGGTTGTACCCTGGGGGAATTATTTCATTGTTTTTGACATGTAGCTTAAGCCAAGTTTCAGTCAGAATGGTTATGTCAGGAGAAAGTAAGTCAATTGGTGCATGGAGGTCATGGATTCTGTTTAGTATATTTCTTAGATTTTTATTGAGGAACAGCAGAGAGTGCCCCATGGGGTAGGGGGTATGATGGAGTTGTTTGGGGTGTAAGTGGTAGTTTGTTTGTTGGTAATCTTGGGGCCTGGGTTGGGTGGATGTCACCACGGAGTTTTAGTTTGGATAATATATTAAATAAAATTTTTATAAGTTTGCTTAATTGTTTGTGGTATCTAAGTAGTGGTTCATTTTTGCAGCTGGTTTGGTGATATTTCTGTGTTGTTGTAGAGGTTCAGTGAAATTTAGGAGTTGTAGTGGTGGGATATGAGGAGTAGAGTGTTGGTGATGGAGTTGGTGGGGTGGTTGTAGTGGATGGGGTGTGGAAGTTAGTTAAATGGTAGAGAAGGGCTAATGTGAATAGGATGGCTGTGTGGAGAGATAAGATTCTAAATTGTGTGTGTTTTAGTGGATGTAATGATGTGTGCTTTAGTGAATGTAACATTCTGTGATTTACTAGTGTGCTGTGGTTGTTAGAGGGGAGTGACACTGTGTACTTAGAGTGTGTTAGATATGTGTAATGTGGGTTTGGGTGGAGTAGAAGGTGAGGTGTGCATACTGACAACTCGCTCATTGTCATGTGTACTGATGTGTGTGAGAAAGCATGGATTCAAGGTTCTTAACATAGTTGCATCTCTCATATATTGAGTTTGTGTGGACTAGGAGTAGAGCGTTGTTGGTGAACATGAGGCAGTTGCTACACTGCCTCAGGATGCCCATATTAACAAAGATGGCTGGAGAAACTGTAGGAAATTGTCCCTCTATAGTGTTAGATAAATTTATATGGTCAGGAAAAGAGGTCGCATTTAGGAATGGCTAGTAGGTGAGGGGTGTGTTGCTCCCTGTGAGGCTAGGCTTACTGTTCCACCTGACAGTACAGCAGGGCCACCTGAAACCTCTGGAGGACCACAAGCAAAGTGCTAAGGGAAAATTTAACAAGCAAAACGTTTGAATCTATAACCACCAACAGTAATCACTTCTATCTGGCAGTGCATGATGGTGTGCTGTACGCAAACAAGAGCAAACACAGGGCTTAAATAAAACAAGAAGTAACACTTTTAACTCAAACTAGCCAATTATGATGTTCTCTCTGAGCTCTAGTCCAATCATCCTTGATTAGATGGGACTCAGACAGTACTCTTCTCCCACAAGTTCAGTTAGGACCTTCACCAACAAAGATGGCTTGAATTTGATGCTCAGAAGTTACAAAACAGACCCAGAAACAGCAAACCTGGAACTGGGCTATGCTACAGCTGAACAAGTACAGCATATAGTAAAATGTGGCAAAAAAACTGTTAAGACAATTCAAACAGACAGTAGAATGCAATACAAATTAAAAGTGCAAGATAAGATCAAAAACAGGCACTTATAGTTAGTTAAAAGCAACAGATTCCTCAGATCTTTCAGTATCTCAGTGAAGAGCTGGTTTTAATGCTGAAGAGATACCAAACAATCTATATTCAGCAAGTCTGAATCTAGCCCATGCTATAAAATGCAGAAGTACTAGAAATTCAAAGTGCATAAAATCACAGTCACAACAGTAAAGAAACAGTTTAAATAAAGCAGCAATTCACCAGCAATTCCCAGCTTAGTAGGGTGTAGGTCACACTCTCCAGCCACAAGAGTCTATACCACAAACCTTCCTACTCTAAAACAACTGGTTTTGGATCCCAAGTGCTTAAGCCAGAAGTCAGACAATTAAGAATAACAAATACAATAGGTCTTCAACCAGCAATTTCCAGATTAAAAGGGTGTAGACTATCCTCTCCTGTTACAAGAGTTTAGACCACAAATCATAACTGGTTTGGAAATGACCAACAATGAACTATTCCACAAACCAAATAAATTGTGATGATAAGGATGTCCAAAAAGTATTTTTGGCAGCAAAGCACATAAAACCAAAACACGATGAACTCAGTTAACCCAGGTTTCGTCCTTGCATAACAGACTTCTTCAGAGGTTCTGAAGAAGTCCGTTATGCAAGGACGAAACCTTAGTTAACTAAGTTCATCATGCTTTGGTTTTATGTGCTTTTCTGCCAATAAATACTTTTTGGACATCCTTATCACAATTTATTTAATAACTGGTTTGGAACCCAAGTGCTTAAACCAGAACAAAGACACTTAGAATAACAGGCACAATAAGCCTTCAACTAACAATTCCCATCTCAGAAGGGCAGAGGTTACCCTCCCCTCCCACAACAGTCTAGACCACAAACCTTCTTAATGTAAAATAAATAGCCTGATGCCCAAGTTTTTAAACCAGAACTAAGAGACTTAGACCCCCGGATTCTCAAAAGCTTGTACGGCGTGCATGATTAGTGTAAGAGGTAATTTTGGCAATATGGCGGCCGAGTGATCCACGTACATGCTCATTTGACGTACGCAAGCACTCTTGCACTAGTGCTGCAACTTCCCAGCCCCCGTATGCAAATTACCCCATTTACAGATGAAAACCATGCAAATGAGGTAAATCTGCTATCCAGGAAGCTGGAATCAGAGCATGAAGGACTAGCGTAATATGCAGAAATGTACTCGGTTAGTAACCGAGTACGGTTCTGCAAAATCCAAAACGGGGACATGACAGCTCCAAATAAAGGCTGCTTATCATTGAGGAAGCATGCCAATGGCCAAGTATAAGGCCATTGGCATTGCAAACAATGCAAAATGTAAAAAATACAACTTTTATTTTATTACTGCTGATCACGGCTGTTTAAGCATAGGGCAGCAGTGCGCAAATGGGATCGGTGGGAAAATAAGAAAATAAACCTAAAACAAGCATTCCAACTGAAATCAGTATTCTGCCATGCAAGTCAATGGCAGGCAAAAGACAACCCAGTCAGTGTGACACATGTAACTATGCATTAGCAGGCAATCCTATGCAAATGAGGAGAAGAATAGTGAATCCCAGTTTTCTCCAGCATGTGAGGCAGGTCTCACCAGTGTAAGAGTATAAATAGCCGCGTGCAAGACTAAAAGGTAGGTGACATCATGGGTGGGTGTGTCGGCATACTGCAAGCGAAGTGGAGACGTGCGGCTCGGGTATGCTCCTAGCTTAGCACAGCTAAGCTAGGGGGTGTGTCTAAACTTGCCTAGCACTCTTTATAAAGTGTAAGCAGGTGTGCGTGCCACACACTGGGTTTTACAGGAAGAAAAAAGAAGTTAAACCAGGAAACAGCAGCAGTGTGCACATCCGAGTACTCTGCACGGCGCGGTCCCGGGCCCAAACAGAAGGGCAATGAGAAGGGAAAACAGCAGTAAGAAGGTAATCAAGGAGAACTAGCATATCTGGCAGGTGAATGTATCAGAAGCAGCCAATTACACAGGCAGCAGCCCAGCCCAGAACACTACTATAAACTAAGCAAATGCCTTCCCTACTGGTTTTTCCCAAACTCTACACCACCGGTGTATACAAGCAGGAAAGTTTTAACACACAAACCTACAAAAGGAGAAGGGCTGCAGCAGGCAACATAGAACAACATGTGCAAGGGGCTGAGGGGTGGTGAGGATATGCATGCTGATGAACAACTCACAGTGAGGAGATGGAGAAGAGTGTACAGACCCAGAGTAACCTACCAGGGGCTACATGAGCTGGGGATAGTGGAGTGCTATAGGATGGACAGAAACCTCCTACAGCAAGTAATTGAGCTGTGCCAGCCACACCTGACACACCAAATTGACCAAGGGGAAGCCATCCCAGTGGATACCAAGGTATGTGTAGGCCTAGGTATACTAGCCACAGGTACCTCCCAAAGCACAACTGGGGATAACATGGGGATCTCACAGGCATCAGCATCCAGAGTATTCCACCACTTCCTGGATGCCATGTCAGCACATGCCAGTGAGCACGTATATTTCCTCAACACCCATGAGGTGTTGACCAGCAATATGCGTCTCTTCTACCAAATAGCAGAATACCCTGGGGTAGTGGGTGCTATAGACTGCAAGTACATATGCATCAAAGCACCACCCAGTGAGCACGGTAGGGCCTACATCAACTGCAGGGGCATCCCCTCCATCAACTGCCAGGTTGTTTGTGATGCCCAGGGCATTATAATAAATGTGTGTGCTGGCTGCCCTGGAAGCTATGACAGTTCCCACATATGGCATCTGACGCAGCTGTATCAGAGATTTGCCAATGGGGACATCCCTCTACAGTCACCTGGTAGGGGATGCTGGGTACACACATACTGGAGCCGTGGCAGATGACACCCATCAGAAATGCACACACACCTGAACAGCAACGCCATAATGAGGCACACGCACAGGCCAGACATATAATAGAGCATGTGTTTGGGATGCTCAGGTCACTGTTCCAGTGTCTGGACACATCTGATGGAGCCTTGCAGTATTCTCCAGCTACATGTACCCAAATTGTTATGGTATGTGCTATGCTGCACAATATGATCCTGTGGAAACAGCTACAGCAGGAGCAGCATGGGACAGGGCCACATAAACCCCCACCAATGCCACGGCCTGTACAGGCACAGAGTGATTTAGAGTAGGGACAGCCTGAGCCTGCCCCAGTAGGCAGAAGGAGGCATGCCCAGTATGCCCTGGCCTTGGCAAAGAGGCAATGCATAGCACATGCACTGACACAGTGGGGACTCAGGGAATGACACCTCTCTCTGACTCGCAAATACAATAAAAGGGATGTCAAATATGACACTACCTGTGCTCAACCATGTTTAGGGAGTGTATTATGTGCATCCAACATAGGCAGCCCTCCAGCACCATTTGCAAGTCTGGCACACCCTCAAGGTAATTCAATCAACCTACCAATTGCCAAATGGACTAGAATGTGTTGTTACCTGTAGCTATGGTATGGATGCAAGCATGCAAGGGAATTTGGTGGCTGAATGTTATGACAGCAGACAGTAGACTCCCATAGTGGCACCATGACATCTGTAACACATACTGGAGTCACCATAGTAGCCAGTACTACACAGGGTGACAAAACCGACTGCAGGAAATGTGCTGTGCAACATGTGTGTCCATATTACCCACACATGCCAGTCAGGACAGTTCACATACCCAACAATAGTGTCAGCCAGCAGGACAGGTGCAGACAAACCCAAACAGAGCCTGTGCCATGGCTCCAGAATGATGGCTATGGTTAACCCCCCCCCCCTCAGGTCTACACAGACAGACCACAGCAGGGCAGACAGTGGGATGTTAGTTCTGAAGGGTAGGAAGTCAGACAATAATATATAGGGCAGCCAAAGCCACAATCTGTAGTATGCTGGTATGCCTCTAGTCAGCATGATAGTTAGCAATACAGAATGAAATGGAGCACCTGACATACCAGTACGGTCATAGCAAATGTGTACATGCTCCACGTGTGTCCCCCCATCCTACATAGTAATGTAATAACAGTCAGGTGTGCCCCCCCAACCCTATGTAGATATGTAGAAATAGTCAGTTGTGCCCCCCATCCTTCATAGCAATGTAATAACAGTCAGGTGTGCCTCCCCACTCCTGTGTAGAAATGTAGAAACAGTCAGGTGTGCCCCTCCTGCTATGCAGACATGTAGTAACAGTCAAAGCCAAATGATCGATGGATACCCTGCAGAGACAGCATGCTATCTGTTGGTGTACAACACAACGGTCAGCACTGCAGCACAAACTACCTGGACACAATCCACAAATTCAGTAGAGATGGCCATACTGGGCATGCTCACACACAGAGAAATGAAGGCAATTTCAGTCTACAACATACTGAAAGGTCATACTGGGCATGCTCACACACTTAAACACATGAAGGCCATGACTGCAAACAGCAGTGGACCTGACATATCTGGCAGTTGCAGTTGTTAGTGCAGACACTCGTCAGTATGCACCACTCATGCCTTGCACACACAACGGATAGGAATACAGGCATATCTGTCAGGACAACACACTATGATAAGTCAAAGGTAGACGTATATAGATGTGTGGAAGAGGGCCACTGTGACAAGGGGCTTTCCAGGCCTGTCCTACCCAGCACACAGCCAAAGGGCCCCAAACACTTGAGGTGCAGATGTCACTCACTGCAGATACTAGCCACCAGTATCTGTCAGCATTACAGACTATGTGGTGCACGTGCCAGCTGTGCAACATGACTGTACAAGGAAGTAGTAATCTAGCAGCTGTATACATGTACCTGTGACATATGACACCGTGTGTGCCCGCACGTGGCGTGTCAACCCATACATGAATGGGTTATGGCCCATGCACACACAGCCCTCCCCAAAGCCCTTCTATGACAAGCCTGCTTAGGTAATCCAATGTGAAATACACCTTTGGGAGAGATACAGCCCAGTAATCTCTGTTGTGCATCCCATAGTTGTGCACTGCTGTAATGTGATAAACTAGTTAGGTAGGCATTCTAACCCCAGACTTGGCAACTGTGTGTGTGTGTGTGTGTGTGTGTGTGTGTGTGTGTGTGTGTGTGTGTGTGTGTGTGTGTGTGTGTGCATGTCTGAATGTGTAGAGAACAATACTTTTTAGGGTACTTACACACCTTGCAATTCATATACTCAACTTTGGCAAGGCTGCTAATGTCACCCACCTAGAAATATACCTCTGGGAAGGTTGTAGTTCACTAATCTCTGTAGTGCATCCTAATAGCTGCATATTGCTGTAGTGTGATAAAGGAATTAGATAGGTGTTCTATCCCCAGACTTGGCACCTCTGTGTGTGTGTCTGTCTGTTTCTGACTGTGTGGAGAACAATGCTTTTTAGGGTACTCACACTCCTTACAGTTCATATACTCAACTTTGGCAAGGCTGCTGATGTCACCCACCTAGATATATACCTCTGGGAAGATTGTAGTTCAGTAATCTCTGTAACATGTCCTGTAACTGCATACTGCTGTAGTGTGATAAAATAACTAGATAAGTATTCTAACCCCAGCCTTGGCAGGTGTGTCTCACTGTGTAGAAAATAATGCTTTTTAGGGTACTCACACTCCTTACAGTTCAGATACTCAACTTTGACAAGGCTGCTGATATCACCCACCTAGAAATAAACCTCTGGGAAGGTTGTAGTCAAGTAATCTCTGTAGCACGTCCTGTAACTGCATACTGCTACAGGGTGCTAAAGTAGGTAGGTGTACTAACCCCAGATTTGGCAACTGTGTGTGTGTGTCTGACTGCGTAGGGAACTATGCTTTTTAGGGTACTCACACTCCTTACAATTCATATACTCAACTTTGGCAAGGCTGCTGATGTCACCCACCTAGAAATACACCTCTGGGTAGGTTGCAGCCCAATAATCTCTGTAATGCGTCTGGTAACTGTGTACTCCTAGGGTGTGAGATAGAGCTGTGGTACGGTTCCAACCCCACCCCTGGCAGTTCTGGATATTTTATGTGTTTTTCAATGTCTGTGTATGGAGCAATGCATTACAGGCTGGTCACTCACAGTACATTTCAAATACCCTACTTTGACAATCCTGCTGATGTCATTCATTGTGCAATACACCTTTGGAGAAGATGTTCTCTAGTAATCCCCGTGGTGTGACCTATAACAGCTTTATCCTGTAGTGTGATGTAGACCTCTGTCAGGGGTTCTATACACATATGTCGGTTGTGGACTCTTTGTGTGTGTCTCACTGTCTGTGTAGGGAACAATGCATTTTAGGCTAGTCACTCGCAATGCATTTCAAATGCCCTACTTTGGCAATCCTGCTGATGTCATTCATTGTGAAATACACCTATATGAAATGTGTACTCCAGTAATGTCTGTGGCGTGTACTATAACTGCGTAGTGCTGCAGTGTAATAAACTAGTTAAGTAATGGTTCAACTCCCAGCCATGACAAGTGTGTGTGTGTGTGTGTAACTCATATGCTGTGGAGAGGTGAGTGTGTTGACACATGTGGCCAATGCGGAGGGAGTTTTGCTCATTACTTTTATGGTGGCCTTACTATATCACAATGTCAACCATACAGGGATAACAGATGTAAATTAGCTGGGAGGCTAAGCCATACCCATACATGTAATATCAAGGCCAGCCAATCCAAATTAGCAACCCCACTATTATCCAGAGCACACACTCAAACCATGTGTCATATGCACACACATGCCTAGTCAACAGCCAATATGTGGGTAGTACACTGCATAATGGCCACTGATAGTAACTATGGAGATATATCAGTGAGCGTACTATAACTGCGTAGTGCTGTAATGTAATAGACTCATTAGGTAGGGGTGCTACTCCCGGACATGAGAGGTGTGTGTGTGTGTGTGTGTGTGTGTGTGTTTGTAACTTGTATCCTGTGTAGAGGTGGTTGTGAGTGTGTGACACCTGTGGCCAATGTGGAGTGGTTTTCCATATTTCTTAAATGGTGGCCCTACTATATCAAAATGCCCATCGTACAGGGATAACAGATGTGAAATAGCTGAAAGTCCTGGGGTGCAAAGCCATACCCATACATGTGACATCAAGGCCAGGCAATCACAGTTAGCAACCCCAGTATTACCCAGAGCACACTCTCAACACATGTCTCACACACACACAGACACATGCCTAGCCAACAGCCAATATGTGAGTAGTACACTGCATAATGGCCACTGATAGTAACTATGGAGATATATCAGTGGGCTGCACAGGGCATGTCACCCTGTCCATCAGTCCAATATGCACGTACATGCAGACAGTGCACCTCCCCTATGTTCCCCAGTGGACACCTGCACCACCTGTGGTGCCATCACATGTAACCCACAATGGACATACCATGCCTGACAACATGCCCTGTATGGACAGATGCCACTGACACCAGGGAATGCTGTTAGCATGCCATCAATATAGGTGCAGGGTAGACCTGCAGGACATTACCAGTTTCTGCCACAGGTGGGCAAGACTGGCACATCTGATGATAAGCTGTGTTCACAGCATGGACCAGACACCCCAGCTACAGTTCCACATGTCACTGTACATGCATGTGGGAGGTGTGCACATCCCAGACATCATCCATGTCATGGACTAAGGATCACATACATGGCAAGCAATGCACAGCATTGCCCACACACAATAGTCATCCAGGTGACTGGATGGGGGATACAATACCCACCTGTGTGGGCAAATGCAGACACTACAGCTCTGAGCCACAATGCAGACCATTGTCATGTGGCCTGATGTCAAGGAATACCCATCACCTATCCTTGCATAGCCTGCTGGCACAGTCGACCACCACACACCTGTGCAGACAATGCACCCATGCATGTCAGTACTGGCATCCTGTGTGTTTGTGGGTGTGTTGTCTGGTGAGTATGTTCACATCCACACTTACTACAACCCCCATGGGCATACTGAAGCATGCTGTCTAATGTCAGACACCTCCTCATACCCTTTGTCCATACAACCTTTGTATGAACCATGTGGTGCACGTGATACCTGCCCAGTGATGCGTTGTGACACGACCACTACTGATAAGTTGTACTCCTGGCCCTGCCAAGTGTATGTCCCTGTGAGAATGTGGCTATGTTGACACTGGCACCTATTCAAGTGGACAGGCACGTGTACATCGCATACCGTATAGCAACCAAATCCCTGTTTCAGATGTCACTCACAATCACATATATGTTCTGAGTGCTCCAAAACAGATAATCCATGTGACACATCAAATAACTGCATAGAAATGTGATAGCACTTCATAGTTGTCAAGGGTTTGATACTCTGTTTTGGTAAGTGTGTGACACAAGCATTCTTCAGTTTTACTCTCCCACCCCTCCCTGACATGTCTTTGCCTCTGTCTGCCTCTCCCACTCCCTCACTGGTGGATGTGGAGACCTACACCTGCTTTGCTTAGGCAGCAGCATGTGTATTTTTAAGCGCTTCTCATGATCAGCTGATGGCCTCTGCACGTATTGCAGCCCTCCCTTAGCTGATTGCATGTGAAACAGCTGTGGTAACATTCCCATAGCCAATTGCATGGAAACACACTCCAATATCTGGGAACATCATGGTGGTGTTGGCCCTTTTCATTCACTGTGAGCAGGAACTAGATCTGTCATTTGCAAAACAGCATCTCAGATGGATTGGGGATATACCTCTAACAACATACATTGTGGAAAGAGGGCAACAAACAGGAGGTGGATGTGCCTGACTGGACCACAGACTATAAGTGCTGCTATACTGCATTTAGAGTAATGTTGGTTTAACAGTGTTTGTGTGGATATGGCTGTCCTACATGTCTCAATACCTGTCATGTCAGTTCCATGTTTATGAGGAATCCCTATCTGCAGGGTCAACTGCAGACTGGACAGTGTTGTGCCTTTGGTTTCAAGTGTTACCCACGGAGCATCTATTTGTGGACTGCAGAAGGTAGTGTGAGGACTGCAGTCTGTAGATGGTGAAAGCCGTGATAGTTGCTGATGTCATATCCCTCATAGGACATATGTTGTTACAAACCCTGTTGCAATAATAAATGTATGAGGTTATCACAGCAACATGTCAATATTGGCCCTGTGTATGTGTTCCAGCCACACCTTTGTCAACCTTTGTACATATGTTGTGTATAAAGTGGTGCATATGTGCTGTACAACTTAATTAGTGTCATCGTATCTGATAACATGACAGTGATATATCCAACTGCTACACGTTATGTACAGCAGGGGTTATATTACATGACATAACCTGGACATTCTGTGGATGTTTGTACAGTACTGAGGTCTGTGTACTTATGGTAAATGTCAACAGTGTGTGTATTGGTAATATGTACTTTAGCCTGTGTACAGACTGTGGAAGATGTCATTGCTCTACTTCCCTTCCTATCTGATGTTACATGCTTCTCCACTGTATGGTACTGTATTGGCATACATGTTTGTAGGGCCATACACACACATGTCCCATACCACAGACAACCATCAGACCAAACTGTGTAGCAGCCCAGTATATGTAGGGTCAGTGTGTGAGTGGCACATATGATGATGGTGTAGAACAGATAGTCCATATACTGTATTATTATGCTAGTTTACCATATGTGGCTGTGGCTGTGTTCACATTGGTTGCGGTTATGCACTTTCACACAGGTGTATCTTACCCTGTGCTGTGACATGCCTGTTGAGCCTGCTATATATGCAGGTACATATGCATTCCACCATAGGAGATGTAGGCTAGTGTTGAGCCAGTCTGCCTGTAGCCTGCACAGTGCATTGTTACATGCCTAGCAGCTTAGTGTTCTTACCCAGTGAGATGTCATATGCAGATACTTGCCAGATGTACTGCTGCTGGGCCTCCTTAACAGTCATGTATGTCAGACAGAGCAGTGGGATGCTGTACAGATGTATGTCAATATGTAGTGGATAGTATGTGGCCATGGCACCCTTGTACCAGTGGTCATTATGTGTCAGGCCAGATAGGGGTGTGTGAATGCATAACCTATGGTGGCATATGTATACCAGTTGTTATGTGTTATACCCATCTACATGGCTGTCTACATCCATACTGTCAGGCATGGTACACATGTTTTGCACTAAGGGCGTATGTGTATACCTCTGGACTGTACAGAGTGTGTCAGAATTTCCACATATATTGGCCAACATCTCTGCTGCAGTCCACAGGGGCATTACATGCTAGCAGCAGTACTTTACAATGATGTCCTTAGGATGTCTGTCAGTAGTCAATTGCACACATGTTAGAAGCAGATGTGACCTCCCACACACACCATGTCTGTGAAGACAATTCCAATGACAGTAGCAGTAGTCTACTAATATACCTGCTATACATGCCTGACATCCCCTTGCACTACAACTTTGAGACTGTAGGGGCTGGGGTAGGGCTACACTCCATGTCCAGGACATATGGTGGAAATATATGTTCATATACTTATCCAGATAGCCATATATATGTATATATATATATATATATATATATATATATATATATAATTACACATGCGTAGTACTTCCAATTACCACTATCATGGCAACCACCCACTATAAATCCCAACATCATGTGGGCGTGGTCCCTTAACATTTCCTGTGTGATGGATATCCTTCCTGTGTGTGGGCATCAGTGTTACCGACAACAGGTAGCAGTACCTCTTACAGGAGAACCAGCACACTCAGGGCAGCCACATATTTGTAGGAGGATCAGGAACTACAGACAGACTGCGAGTAGAGTTGTGTTATGCTTTGTATAGTACTGGTGTTGCAGGGTGTATGTGTACATACTAGTTTACCTTGGAACGTAGTCTGTCTGCATAGCTCACAACTGTGGGCCTATCCTCTTCCTGGCCAGAGGTATGCCTATCATGTTTTGTCTGTCCACCACACAAGTCCTGTGTCAGATATTACACTGGCAGTGTGGGTCTTGAGTGCTATCGGTATACGGCTACATCCATTTCTATTTCTAACCTCAATTCCTTGACTAAGGGTATGTTGCAGACTATACTGTAGCACCAGCAACTTGCTTAGTGTATGGCAACAGTTGTCCACATATGTGCCTGTGTTCCAGCCTCTGTCCTCCACCTACATACCAGGCTTTGCACATATGTCATGCTGTCAGTGGTTTTTCTGTAGTGGGCTGTGAGTATATCACACTGCCATTGCTGGCATCAGTCCACTGCTGTCGTATCCCCCACACATACAGTGGGGCTGGGGCCATATATGTATGGGCATCACCTACACAATATATGTGTGCCCTTAGGCACTCCAGAGGCCAGTGTATGTAACAGTGGTATATGGCCCTGTATTATTGAGTCTAAGGGGGGAGCACCATACATGCCCTAGGCTATTACAAAATGTGGGGGTATCAGGGGCTAGCTGCATTAAGGTATCTGGATGTACAGTACCATATACTTCACCTATATTTACATGAACTGGGTTAATGCAAGCCTACTACCTCCTGCCATACAGACTGTTCTGTTTGTCGATGTGCTCGTGATGGTGTCAATTATGCCTTGTTATATAACAGTTGCAACTCATGTGGTCACATGATGTCTTTACCACCTACTGAGTTTGTACAGAGTGTAGATAGGGGCTGCTGAGCTATACACCTGCATTACATACTGTAAATTGTTTGGCATCCTGTGTCCCAGTTTGTCTTCACTATTGTACAATTTGAAGAGCTTGGCCTGGACAGAAACAGTTTTGAACCTTTCCAGACTACTGTATTAGTGTTACTGTTTCACAGTTGCATTATTCTGTTTATATGGTAGTCTGTGTCTGAACAGCCATATGACATGGCATAAAGAACTGTAATAGTACACAATTAAAGGTTTTCCATTTCCGCAAACCTGTGTGTGGTGTTTTTCCTATGACCTCTCTGTGAGTATATGTTGCAGGCAATGACTGTCATTTGTTGGGTGGCCCATACAGTGTCCAGTTGTTCAGGTGTTAACTGTAGGCATAGTGACTGTTCCATATTGTGTGGACCTTCTACATATGTATTTTACTGTACATATATCTGTGTGTGTATGTGTAGTCACATGTATATCTATATAAATGTATACATATATATGGGTTTATATCATAAGATCGAAATTCAGTTTGAACGAACACCTTTTAGTTGAACTGTCTTGAGCGAAATCACTTTTGAGCGAATGTTTGAAATGTCGAATCAACCCTGCACAAACTGTTTTAGTCGGCCAACACCCAGTAAGCTGCATAAGCAATGTATCACAGTCTGAAAGCATGGCAAGTAAAACATGAATATATATCAGCACACACTGATGTCAGAAAGTAAACCAGACATCAAATCATGGCAAGTAAAACATAGATATACTGCGGATGTCAGCACACGGTAATGTATTAAATCAAAATGTGCACGTAAACTTTGTGTTGCAAGTAATAACAGAATGGCACCACAGTTATAACACTTCCATACACTTTAATCACACCTCTGAACCCAAAGCAAAGGAATCAACACCCTGTGCAATAACATTTCTGTACACTTTAATCACACCTCTGAACCCAAAGCAAAGGAATCAACACCCCGTGCAAACACACATATGTAAATCAACCTGCAGCGACCACTGATGAGTCAAACATACTGGGACAAAAACCACATTGCCATTACGAGTTGCATATCAAAGACAGACTGCTAAGAACATGTGCAGCATACAATACAATTCCGACACACGTAGCATGACTGCATCACACCTTCAAAGCAATAGCAATTGCTTTCAGTAGCGACTGGGTGTCTTACTGTCCCTTATTCCGCAATATATTCTCCAAATGGCATTGCCTGACAATAGTCTTCCTCTTCTTTGGGGTTACTAGATAGCCTGTCAAAAGCTGTAGGCATAGTTCATTGACACGGTTTTGTTCTCTCACCAAAACGGACACAACAGTAGGTAGGTCAGACATCCTCCTACCAAGCAGACTACTTATTCTCCTATGCCAGCCCTCAATGTAGTTCTGGGTTCTCTGTATGCAGAGGTCATTCAAGCAGGAGATGTTCCAGAAGCTGATAGGAAATGTGGGTGGAAATGTTGCAGTGGCAGACATACATGGGTACTGCTTGCATGGACGGCCAAGTAGATAGATGTCTGAGAAGTGCTGCAGTAACTCCTTATCCTCTGAAGGGAAACCTTTAACCAGTTCTGAATATGCAGGCAGAATGTCAGTCTCTGGTAAGAATGCTAAGGCTACCAACATCTTCACGGACAGCTGGAAATGTGAATCACTGCCATATAATGTAGACAACTGTAAGGCTTGCACCTTATGCCAAACATTCTGGGAGAAATGAAAGAGACATCCTTTACAAGCAGGGTTGCCAAACGTCCCTATTTGGGCGGGACTGTCCCGAGATCAGCAGCCTGATCCCGAGTCCCACCCTGCCGATTTAAATCCCGGCCAGCCTCCGCTTTGTTTGTGTTTTTTTTTTTTTTTTTGATTGTCCCGTATACCTGGCATACGGGGCCAATCAAAAATTGCTAAACACGGAGCTTGTGTTCCGCATTAAACACAAGCTCCGTTTATTTTTGATTGGCCCATATGCCGGCATACAGGCCAATCAAAAATTGCTAAACACGGAGCTACTTGTGTTGAATGTGGAACTGCAATGAGAAGTTCCGTGTTTAGTGCAGAGCTACTGAGTGAGCTCAGTTCTTTTTTTTTTTTTTTTTTTGGGCTTCACTTGCCGTGAAAGACCTTTTTAATTAATCTGAAAATCTGGCAACCCTGTTTACAAGTGACATCTGTAAAATTGGCAGTAATGCTTTTGACAGCAGCATATTCAAAATCACACAATAGGTACTTAACCTGGCAGTGCAGGTCAAACATATTGATCAACTGGAACGTACATTCCCAGAGGAAGTTATATGCCTTGAATGACTTTTTGCTCATCAGGCAATAAACTAAGGGTAGGGACTTCCTATTATCACCATATTGCAGCAGACCATGAATAGTGTACAGTTGCTTACACAGCCTCCCTTTTGTTAGGTGTACACCGTCCATAAACCACATAGGGGATGCACATAGATCTATCAGGTTCTCTTTTGTGGAAAAGACAATGACATGTAGGTTGGTGTGCAACTCAACCCTGTGTGTCTGTATGAACTGGCCATCTTTTAACTGACAACTACTCATGCACACCTGATTGAGATTGTTCTCCCATGCTGTCTTACGGATGTGTACATGCCTAGCTCTATTAATCTGCTGAGGTGGTACTCTCCACTGGTGTTTCGCCTATCACATCATCCACTACTAGTACAGGGGTATCCCTTGATGTGGTTGCTCTGTCCTTCAGTAAACTGCAAGCCGTATATCTACTTCCTCTTCATTATTCACACATCATGTTATCGCCTTACCTCTACAGGTTGCAGACCTTTTCAGGCGGCAACACCAGTACCTCCTGTCCTCCACTGCCTTCTCCAGGTTGTACAGATAGCCATCTACGGTTAGCATGTCTCTCCGTTTCTGTGACTGTACTTTCCCATACAGGTTACCTATCACTACGGGCCAATTGTCTGCTTCAGTCATTGCTTCCTATAGCAGCAGACCGTACGCTCTCCACAGGTTCAGGCTCATAGTCTGCATGTAATTTAAAGTAGTGTACATGCCAATTAATAGTTGCTAATCACTGTCGGATGTGGTTAATCAGGTTAAAGTATTACGTTCTGTAGTGCTTTACATTGTTTACAAAGCTGTCGGCCACTATCGTAAACTATATAGATGGTTCACCTGTACATGACTTAACACTTGTGTTTGTATAGATATTAGGTGCATTTGTGTTTTTAACTTAATATAGACAGTGCATTGCCTTGTGGTTTTAGCATAATATAGACGTTGCTTTCTGGCTTTCCTACTTTTTCAGTGACGGCACATCAGATTGTTTTCAGCTGGCTAACTAACAGAGTTCAGGGAGGGCTTTTTCGACATTTCTGACATTCGCTACAAAGTTACTTTGCTCAAGACAGTTCGACTAAAAGGCGTTCATTCAAACACACACATATATATATATATATATATATATATATATATATATATATATATAAATATGTGTGTGTGTGTGTGCGTGTGTGTGTGTGTGTGTGTGTGTGTGTATATATATATATATATATATATATATATATATACACACACACACACATACACATGTATATCTGTATCTGCATATCTGTGTCTGTGTATCTGTATCCTGGGGATGTTGATGGTTTCCACATGTTACATTTCCTATGGAAGGCAGACTGTACTGCATGATATGTTACCAATAACAGCCTGACATCATACAGATGGGATGTAGTACTGTCAACATCTTGTGCCCCTGTCATGTCAGGTCCTGGTTATGGGATCTGCAACACTTGGTAGTGTATTGCAGGGAGTACGTGTTTAGCTGTGGGGGGGATGCCTATTCGTACAAGACGTATAGTGTGTGGGGCCTCTCAACCCCATTAATGGTGCATGTGGACATATGTGTGTTTATTAATCAGACATTGCTATCTACAGATTTATGGCCATATATACACCTATATAGATATATATATATCTGCTAACATATATATGACTATATCCGTATATACCTACATAGATATATATCTGCGTACACATATGTAACTTGCTGTATTTATGCAGCCATATAGGTGTAGACACATATATGTGTTGATGTAGGCATTTTCATGTATATATGTTCATATATATTGCTATATATGTATATAGTTGTAGAAATATATATATTATATATCTAGATATATAGATATGTTGTATCTGTTTAGATATTAATATATTTACACACACATACATCTAGATGTTGGTATACATTCTCTGTACTGTTGATGACTGGACTGGATGATATATTTCTGAAAACATCTGATTAATTTATATCTGGCATGACTTAGTGAGAAATCACTTTGTCTGTGGTGTGCAGGGTCCTGGGTTTGAGCCTTGCAGGCACTTTTTATTTTGTTGCTCGGCAGAACACGGCCCATTGGTTACAGAGTGATTAAGGCACTTTTAAGCAGTTGTAAGTGGGTTTGCACGGGTTTGCATGGAGCTAAGCACAGCAAACTTCTGGTTACTTGTTCTGCTACTCAGTTAGCTTCCATATTGCTTCATCTGTGTAAACAGTGCTTACCCCCACACAGACACACTTAAACACACTTACTAGTGCTTACATATGCTTACTACAGCTTATTTGTGCTTAAACCTGTTTACTAGTGCCTTATTCATTATGACACTAACACTTCACATGTGCATTTCCTGCAGTACTTCAGTTCATAAATATGTGTTATTTAGTGGGTTTTGCAACAAAACTATTGGTTATAACATGTTTTGCCATGTAAACTAGACTGTGCTGCAGAGGGACTCGAAACGGGAATGCCTGCTTATTAGGCAAATGCTCTGCCCAAGTCACACTATTGTGTACATCCTGGAGGAAGTCCAATTAGAACCTCGTCATCCAACACCAGCACACCTTGACCCATAATTTCATACCCATCATCCCGCTCCCCCCCTCCACCGCAGCAATCATCCTTTCTCTAGGTGCAGGTCGGGTCTAACCACACCACTACACACTGTCCACTGTCCACTTCTCAGGACCCGTCTCGTACGTTGTCTCGACCCATGGATCATCATACTTCCCCAACCTTGTAGTATGAGAACATACATGACCTGCCATTGTGCATCTGTGTAATGCCAGGAACCCGAAATAGTCTTAAATTTTTGGGTTGTCCTGCAAGGGACGTTCTTGTCTTTGTTTCAAGATTAAACTTGGCAGGTCTCTCCCACTGGTAGTATCCTGCCTGTAGTTTGGGAAGCAGTGGTTTGTTTACTTTGTTTTGTGTTTGTTGGCATTTTTCACCTGTTTAAAATCCACAAAAGCACAAAATAAGTAATAAAACTAATTCACCGCCGCTCATCTTGGAAAATTGTGGAATAAAGGACTATTTTCTCTCAGTTGCGGTGAATTAGATTTATTTTTCACCTGTTTGGCTGTGGGTGGGGGATATCGGTACGTGTAACACATATGTTGATTGAGACCCCTCACCCAATTGGCAGTGCCTGTGGTCATATATGTCATTGTTATGTGCTTTATCATATGTATAGATATATATCTGTGTATGTATACACACATACACACACGCACACACACACACACACACACACACACACACACACACACACACACATATATATATATATATATATATATATATATATATATATATATACATATGCAATACAGAGAGGGAGAGGTATATATCATTTAGTTATAGTTATTTATAACACACACACACACACACACACACACACACACACACACACACACACACACACACACACACACACACACACACACACACACACATACATCTACATATTTAGCTACATGTCCTGTAATGATGAATGGTATTGCTGGATGCTATGTTTTTGAGAACATAAGGGATATGTATGTCTGTTATGGCTTAGTGGTAGATCACATTGGCTGGGTTATGTAGGGTCCTGGGCTCAAGCCTTACAGAGAATGTTTATCTTGTTGCTGGGCAGGACACGGGCCATTGGGCACAAACTGATTAAGGCACTTTAAAGCAGTTGTAAGCGAGTGTGCCTGGCTTTGCATGGAGCTAAGCAATGCAAACCTCCAGTTACAGTTTCTTGCACTCAGTTAGCTTCTACTTTGCTTAATCTGTGTAGGCAATGCTTACCCCCATGCAAACAGGCTTAAACCTGCTCACTAGTGCTTAAGTATGCTTACTACCACTTACTATCACTTACTAGTACTACATTTTAGACAGTAATAGTGTAATGGTTCTGGGGGGGGGTGGGAAATTTGAAGACATGTATGGGAGTTATCATTCATCACACAGTTTACCTTCAATTTGTATCTGTGATACTGTATGGGGCACATGTGATTATCTGTGGACTTTGCAACATTATGACACTGACACCTCACATCTGCATTAAACGCAGTACTGCAGTTCAGAAATATATGTTATTTATTAGGTTATGCAAAAATAAGTATATCTCATAAAAAGGTGATTTGGAAGGGAAAATGGAATGTACTGCAGTGGGACTCTAATCAGGACTGCTTGCTTGTAAGGCGAATGCTCTACCCACTACACTATTAGTTTAACACTTCTGCTTCATTTACATATTTCTACCATAATGCAATACCCATGTTTCCTTCCCACGGTCCTCGAGCTCCACGTACACAGCTTCCATCCATTCTCCAGTTGCTAGCCCAGCCATACCACACCTCCACACATTTCCCTCTCTGCATGTGTCAGTACTCCTCTAGTATACTGTCTCGACCTAAGCTTCTGCAGGCTCTTCATCCATTTAGTCCACATACATATGAGCCTTCCCTTGATCCTCCTCCGATACTGGTGGAAACATCTATGTGACTCACAAGGTTTGGTTCATCCTGCCAGGGGCGGACCTGTTGTTGTGTCATGAGTAGACTTTGCTGGTCTACACTGTTTCTCCTACTGGTAGCATCCTTCCAGAGGTTTGAGAAGCAGCAGTTTGCTCACACACCAGGCCAGCCTCCTCTCCCGGTTCCGTGGAACCAACGCCCCAGGTGTGACATTCTGTGCATGAAGCATGCCCATATGCCCCCACTGCGTGCACCGTGTTTCATTCTTCTCTTCAGTATTATGCAAGACTACTGTTCTCACAGTATGTTTGGACAGACACTCTTCATTGATACACATGGACTGCTCAGAATACTGTGATTGAGCAATGTACACATTTGCTGGTATTACTCTACATACTTACATACATTCCCTATACTGTTGAATGACTGTGCTGGATGATATGTTTGTGATAACAGCAGCTGAATGTGTATCTGCCATGCCTTAGGGTTAACTCCCTTAGACTATAGTGTGCAGGGTTGGAGGGTTGGAACCTGGGAGTACAGATTATTTTGTTAATGGGCACAACAAGAGCTGTTGACTACAGAGTGCCTAAGGCACTGTAGAGGAAGTGTAGGCAGGTTTGCACTGGTTTGCACAAGGCTCAGCATTACTAACCTCCGGTTAGGGCATCTTACACTGAGTTGGCCTCCATATTGTTTAACTGGTGTGGGCATTGCTTACTGCCACCCAAACAGGCTTCACCCCGCTTGCTACCACATACCCCCATGCTACTTCATGTATTTAGTTCACATTTGTTGACCGGGACAATCTGACTGGATGCTTCTGCATTGTCAGCGGTGGCCCGGGGAGTGGATCTCCACAGTGCACCCCAGCTACACATTACATGTACTACTGAGGTGTACACATTCATAGACAGTAACAGACATACCATAGCCACGTACCACATTCTTCATGCTTAGTTCACATTAACATGTCAGTATTATACATGCTTAGGTCAGGTTTACATGTCAGGTATAACTGTTGACAAAGGTCAGTTTAAGGTGAAGTGAGATTCCAGTTTAACAGGCCTGGATAGGTTACACTCAGGTATTCAGGTTAGGTTTAGTTATTCCATACCTGTGTGGTAGAGTAGAAGAGAATAGTGAAAGAGGAGGTAGGTAGGTAGGGGGGAGACATTGTAACTGTATAGTAGGCTGTTAGAATGATTGGTAGGGGAGCAATAGGGAAGGTCTGCAGGATGTTGGGATTTGTTGGTGTAGGGGTGTAGTGTGTAAGTTGGGGGGGTTTGCCAAGTGGTGAGCATGTGCTGATCCAAGTGTGCTTGGGGTGTTCCTTCATGCATTATTTACATGTGTCGTGTGGGACACCTGAGGTAATACACGTGGGTAGGGGGTTTCACATTCTGCCAATATAGTTGGAGAAGAGGGTGGCACCTACTTGTGACTGTGAACATTAATAGTAATGAAAGAGGGGTTAATAGGTACGTGGTGTTAATGGGGCACACAGAGGGACAGATAGTAGGGGAAATATCCAGGGATGTACAGGAAGGCTGATGAGAAGGTTCACAGCTGGCCATTTCTTCTACAGCAACAGCTGTGTATATACACAGCATTTGGAGGTAGGTTTGGACACTCACACACCTGGGTGGGGGTGAGGACAACATAAATACCTTGTGATGCCAATTAGTTCAGCTTACATGCCTACAGTGGGGTGTTGCGACCATGTGTTCTTTGGTGTTATTTAGTGGAATTTGCAACAACAGATCTGGTTATACAGTACTTTGCCATGTAAAATAGACTGTGCTGCAGTGGGACTCGTATTGGGAGTAGCAGCTCATTAGGTGGAAGCTCTGCCCAATGTACACTATTTTTTACATCCCCAGGGTGGTCCAAATAGAACCAATCCAGCCAAAACCTGCACGCCTCGGCCCAAAATATCATACCCATAGTTCCCCCCCCCGCACCTTCTCTACAGCACTCATCCTTACAATGGGTGCAGGTCAGGTCTAAACACACCACTACACACTGCCCACTCTCCACTTCTTGGGACCCATCTTGTACGTTGTCTCAACCCATGGGTCATCAGGCTTTCCCACCCTTGTAGTCTGGGTACATGCATGCCCACCTTGAAAAGTCATTGCACGGACAGACCTCCATTCACAAGACCAAATATTTGGAGTGCCCCGCAAGGGATGCTCCTGTCTCTGTTCCAAGATTAGACTTAGTGGGTCCACAGTGTTCCCCCCCTGGTTGTTTCCTGCCTGTGGTTTGGGGAGCAGTGGATTGTTTACATTGTTTGTGTGTTTGTTTGTATGTTTCCCCTGTCTGGCTGGGGAAGTAATGCTATGTGTTACACATTTGTTGATTGGGCCCCTCATCCTATTGGCATGGCCTGTGAACATATGTCATTTGTAAGTGCTGTACCGTATCATAGCTATATATTTGTATGTATATATATATATATATATATATATATATATATATACACACACACACACACACACACACACACGCACACACACACACACACACACACACACACACACACACACACACACACACACATATATATATATATATATATATATATATATATATATATATATATATATATATATACATATTCTTGTATATATATCTAACGACATGTAGATGTATGGGTGACTGCATATGTATACATCCATATGTGGGTATTTATATATATGTCTGTCTATGTATGTATACATTTGTACTACAGAGATGGAGAGGCTTATAACTATTTAGTTATGGGTATATATGCACACACACATACTTCTACATACTTAGCTACATATCCTGTAATGTAGACAGGTATTGCTGGATACTGTGTTTTGTGTGCATACCGGCCAACCTTGTGTGCCATGTATACTTTGCGATACCTACGACTAAATCCATTCGTGTACACAGAGTCACACGTAAAATCTGCTGTTAGTACCAGGGAAACATTCGTCCCATGCGGGATAACCCAAACACTGGGTATTCAACTTTTGTCTACACCCAGAGTTACATAGGTATCCATGGCTATGTGCATAGACTACGGTGTGTGCCAGACCTAGGATACTTGTATCGAGACAACATACTGGATGGATCCCAAGGGGGGGAGTGGAGGGAGGGCAATGTGTGGTGGTGTGGCCACTACAGGCTGGTAACCAGGTTAGGGATGGTGGCTACATGTGTGCAGCTGGTGGGGGGAAGTGGAACTGTGGGTAATAAATGTATGGGTCGAGGATGGCCTGAGTTGGATGGGCTTGTATTGCTCAGCCCGCCTAGTGGGTGTGGGAGAGGGGAATGTGATGTCAGCATGTGAAACATAACAGAGGGTTAATTTAAATCCCTATTTAAATGAACCACATACAATACAATGAGCTTGGTAGTGTATTGCAGGGTGGATGTGTTTGGCTGGGTGGGGGGTATGCCAATTCGTACGGGAAGTATATTGTTTGGGGCCTTTCAAGCCCATTAATGGTGCATGTGGACATATATGTTTCTGTTAATCTACCATTGCTATCTACAGATGTCTGGCCATATATACCCTTATGGGTATATATATTTGCTTACATATTTCTAACTATGTCCGTATATACCTATGGAGGCATATATATCTGCATACATATATGTAACTTGCTGTGTATATGTGGACATATAGGTGTTGACATATATATGTGTGTAGATGCTGGCATTTCCATGTATTGATGTTCATATATTTGTATATATATGTATATATTCCTGGATATTTATATATATCTATGTCTATATATGTGACTATATATTTAGATAGTAATATATTTGCGCACACACATCCATCTAGATCTAGGTATACATTCTCTGTACTGTTGCATGACTGAGCTGGAGTTATGTTTCTGACAACATACAATTGTATGCATATCTGGCATGGCTTAGTGGTAAATCGTTGTGTGCATGCTCCTGGATTCCAGCCTTACAACTGCTGTTTATTTTGTTGCTGGGGAGAACACCGGTCATTGAAGACAGTGTGATTAAGACACTTTAATGCTGTTGTAAGTGGGTTTGCGTGGAGGTAAGCACTGCTAACTTCTGGTCACAGTTTCTTACACCCAGTTAGCTTCGCCCTTGCATAATTGGTGTCGGCAGTGCTTACCCCTATGCAAACACACTTGCACACACTTACTAGTGCTTACATAAGCTTACTACTGCTTATCTGTGCTTACACCTGCTTACTGCTGCCTTATTCATTATGATACTGACTCTTCCCATGTGCATTTCCTGCAGTACTCCAGTTCATAAATATGTATCATTATTTAGTGGGTTTTGCAATACAAATATTGCTTATACCATGCTTTGCCGTGTAAAATAGACTGTGCTGCATTGGGACTCGAACTGGGAATGCCTGCTCGTTAGGCGAACGCTCTGCCCACTACACTATTGCTGAGATGCTTCATTTGCATATTGTGTCCTTGTTATCCTCTTCAGCCTTTTAGGCTGCTTTAACCGTAGCTAAGCAAGGGGCACACCCTGCTCAGCTACGGTTAGCTGTACTCAGAGTTTCAGACAACAATACAGAGCTTTCTTCTTTTGATTTTTATGTCCTGTTGCTGTTGTACACATGGGGACTGTTGGTGGGGATATGTGGACACCTATGAGTGGTCTTGCTCATCTATTTCCACTTTCTGCTGTTCAACATTGCAGGGGCATGTTTATTCTGAGAGTTCTGCTCTCAGACATGCCCCCTGTACTCGTACACGGTCCGTGTAAGCCGAGCAGCTTGGACAGCGCGCCTTCATTACTATGCATGGTACGCTGTCATCCTGCTCCTAAGCAGCTGCTTCCATGCAGGATTAGACTAGTCCTGCATGGAAGATTAGTAAATCCAGGGGAGAGTAATAATTACAATTTAATCAGGCTACTGACAAGCAGTAATAAGTGCAATTGAACACATTTAAGAACAAACAGCAAAGTAAAATAAAGTAATAATATAACAAAGTATGAAGACACGCAAATACAGTAAAAGCAGCTGAATAAAATGTATTTTTAGTTAAATAGAAAGGGAGGAAACATAAGATAATT
The DNA here is from genome assembly GCF_019279795.1 of Protopterus annectens. Classification (NCBI taxonomy): domain Eukaryota; kingdom Metazoa; phylum Chordata; order Ceratodontiformes; family Protopteridae; genus Protopterus; species Protopterus annectens. The sequence goes on from NC_056739.1 coordinate 479,130,183, forward strand.
CAAGGTTAAGAAACGAATGGGGGTGAGCCTTCCAAATTATCTCGCTGTACTCAATAGAAAGAGCTGATGCAATGGGACTGGGAGGAGTGTCCAATATCAAATTTATAGTAGAGGCAGGCAGGTCTATATTATAAGACCGAACGTTCACAACAGCGAACTCCTAAACAGTGACGTATAAACGCTGAACCCCGAAAAGAGTGAAGGATGTAAACATCGAAATCCGGAACACCGAACACATTTCCAACAACAACAGTGCCATATAGGTAAGGAAAACCTACAAAATAAACTTCATTAATCACACGTCTGCACCCCCTACACCCCCCCACTTAAATATACCAACTTCGAGATTGCACTACAGTGGGGAAAAGGATATATTTCCTCTTCCCCATGATCACCCTGCTGGCCACGGAAATATGTTAGGCATTTTGGATTTATATATTTACATCCTTTGCTCTTTTTGGAGTTCAGCATTTATGTGTCACTGTTTAGGTGCTCACTGTTGTGAATGTTCTGTCTTACAACATAGACCCGAGGCAGGCAACTCAAAAGCCACCAAGTTTTAAGAACACAACAACAGTTGGGCAGGTGAGTTGGAAAAACAAATGGAGACAGAATCAAAATAGAAGTAACCCTGAGATATGTTCACAAAACACAGCTTTTGTAGAATACTGTTAAAACAACAACATGAGAGCAGTACAATAACAAGCAGATGGAGTTTCTTTAACAAGTGGAAATGCAGCACAGGATTGTTAAATATCACTGAAACAGTTAGAGGAAGTGCAAAAAATATATAAAAAATATAAAGATGTGTGAGTATGGGAGGTGCCTGGGGGGAGGACTTGCCACCCTACAGAGAAGATTTTTTCCCTTTTTTATTTTTTTTTTAGCTTATATTTTTGTGTGTGATTTTTTTTTCGATTTAGTTTTCAGTACCTGTTTGTTTTTATCCAAACTGAAAAAACATGGATTAACAAACCTAATGAACCAAACAACTTGTTTGTTTTTATTGAGCATTGAGCATTTCTCTGAAGTGTGGTTTTGCTCCTTCTGTTACTCTCTCTTGTGTGATGTCAACCAATATTTTATTTATATGGTTCAGGTTGACGAGGTATCTAATGATGTAAGGGGAGGGGATTAGAAGAATATGTTGAACAAGAAAGAAATGATATGGCAATTACGTTTGGCTGCCAACATATATCCAGGGCTTAATGATTGTATTTCTATTGTATTGGCCTTGAAAGAAAAAGCAGCCAAAATTTAATTCTTTGAATGTATTTACAATTCTTTTTGATGAAAATGTGTAATAATTTACTATGAGGTATTATTTTATGTTATGCAATCTATGTACATATAATTTATTAACATACAATTTTAATTTCATGCATTTCTAGTTCAAAGAACTTAATGCAAGTATTATTTTACATTAAAATATTGATTTTATAATTTAGCATGAACAGGTACTATATGTATGGTTATACACCTTAATTATTGACCAGTTTTTAAAGATTATTTATAGCTGATTGGTCAAACTACTGTCCAATTGGGTTCATTCCTTGGATATTTTAAACTTGCAGTTTTACTATTTCATTGTTCTGATTAAGTCAAATTTTACTTGATGAAAGCGCTTAACCATTGACTGGACTTATTGTGGAATAAAGATCTTAGAGGGATTCATGACCATTGTCTTCATTTTTGGTGCTGTTTATTCTGGTTAAAATCAGTATTCTGCCATGCAAGTCAATGGCAGGCAGAAGACAACTTGGCCAGTGAGTAGTGGTTGCTAAAGGGGGAGGTTCAGTGTGAGACATGTACCTATGCATTAGCAGGCAATTCTATGCAAATGAGGGGAATGACAGTGAATCCCAGTTTTCCCCAGCATGTGAGTCAGGTCCCAACAGTGTAAGAATAGCTGGCATACTGTAAGCGGATTGGAGCCCTGTGGCTCGGGTTTGTTCCTAGCTTAGCACAGCTAAGCTAGGGTGTGTATCTAAACCTGCCTAGCACTCTTTACAAAGCCTAAGTGGGTGTGCATGCTGCGCACTGGGTTTTACAGGAAGAAAAAAGAAGTTAAACCAGGAAATAGCAGCAGTATGCATATTTGAGCACTCTGTTTGCACGGTGCGTACACAGGCTTAAACAGGAAGACAATGGGAAGGGAAAACAGCAGTAGGAAGGTAATCAAGGAGAAATAGCTTAGCTGACAGGTGAAATGTATCAGAATCAGCCAATTACACAGACAGCAAACCAGCCCAGCCCAGAACACTACTATAAACTAAGCAAACACCTTCCCCTCTGTTTTTTCCCACACTCTACACCACCAGTGTAAAAAGGCAGGGAACTTTTAGCACTCACAGCAGCAAAATGATAGGGACTGCAATAGCTATCATACAACTTGTGGAAGAGGCTGAGGGTGGTGAGGATGTGAATGCTGTCAATGAGGAGGTGGAGAAGAATGTACAGACCCAGGGTAACCTACTAGGGGCTATATGAGCTAGAGATAGTGGAGCACTATAGGGTGGACAGAAACCTCCTACAGCAAATTGTTGAGCTGTGCCAGCCACACCTGACACACAGAACTAACAGAGGGGAACCCAGTGGATACCAAGGTATGTGTAGGCCTAAGAATACTAGCTACAGGTGCCTTCCAAAGGCCAACTGGGGATATGATGGGGATTTCACAGGCATCAGCATCCAGGGTATTCCACCAGTTCCTGGATGCCATGTCAGCCATGTCAGTGAGCACATATATTTCCCCAACACCCGTGAGCCGTTGGCCAGCAATATGCAACTGTTCCACCAAATAGCAGAATACTGTGAGGTAGTGGGTGCTATAGACTGCATGCACATATGCATCAAAGCACCTGGTGAGTGGGGTAGGGTCTACATCAACCGGAAGGGCTTCCACTCCATCAACTGCCAGGTCGTGTGCGATGCCCAGGGCATAATAATGAATGTGTGTGCTGGCTGCCCTGGAAGCTATCACAATTCCCACATCTGGCATCTGACGCAGCTGTACCAGAAATTTGCCATTGGAGACATCCCTGACGGTCACCTAGTGGGGGATGCTGGATATGCACTGGAGCTGTGGCTGATGACACCCATCAGAAATGCAAACACACTCGAACAAGAACTCCATAATGAGGCACACGCACAGACCAGAATTATAGTAGAAAGTGCATTTTGGATGCTCAAGTCACAGTTCCGGTGCCTGGCCACATCCGGTGGAGCCTTGCAGTACTCACCAGTTACATGTGCCCAAATCATCCTTGCATGTGCTATGCTACACAATATGATCCTGCTGAAACAGCTGCAGCAGGAACAGCATGGGGCAGGGTCATACAGCCCCCCACCATTGCCAAGGCCTACACAGGCACAGAGTGACTTGGAGGAAGAACAACATGAGCCTGCTCCAGTAGGCAGAAGGAGGCATGCCTAGTATGCCCTGGCCTTAGCAAAGAGGTAACACATAGTACATACACTGTAATAGGAGGGACCCAGGGAATAACACCTTTCTCCAACTCTCACATACAGTAAAAGGGATGCCAAACATTATACTACCTGTGCCTAACCATGTGTAGGGAGTGTACTATGTGCATCTGACATAGGCAGCCCTGCAGCATCACCCTCAGTACTGGGACACCCACAAGGTAAGTGACTCACATATGCCAGTCACGTGGGGTCACAAACCCAACAACAGTCACAGCCAGCAGGACAGGTGTAGACAAACACAAACAAAGGCTGTGCTATGGCCTCTAAATGAGGCCTATGGGTAAACTCCCCCCACAGGCCTACACAGACAGATTACAGCAGGTCAGGCAGTGGGATGTCAGTTCTGAAGGTTAGGAAGTAGGTAATTAAAAGCTAAGATCTGTAGTAGACTGGTATGTCTCTAGCCAGCATGATAGGTAAAACCACAGACTGAAATGGAATACCTGACATACCAGTACAGTCCTAGCAAATGTGTATAAATGTCAGGTGTGCCACCCCATCCAACATAGAAATGTAGTCACAGTCAGGTGTGCCCCCCCCACAATCCTTTGTAGAAATGTAGAAATAGTCAGGTGTGCCCCCCATCCTACGTAGAAATATAGTAACAGTCAAGTGTGCCCCCCAATCCTTTGTAGAAATGTAGAAATAGTCAGGTGTGCCCCCATCCTATGTAGAAATATAGTAATAGTCAGGTGTGCCCCCCAATCCTGTGTAGAACTGTAGAAGTAGTCTGGTGTGCCCTGTCTGCTATGTAGAAATGTAGTAACAGTCAATGCCAAATGATTAATGGATACCCTGCAGAGACAGCATGCTACCTGTCAGTGTACAACACAAAGGTCAGCACTGCAGTACAAACTACCTGGACTCGATCCATCTATGCACCACTCATGCCTTGCATACACAATGGATAGGAATACAGACATATATGTAAGGACAACACACTATAATAAGCCAAACATAGACAGACATAGATGTGTGGAAGAGGGTGACTGTGACAAGAAGCCATCCAGGCCTGTCCCACCCAGCACACAGTCAAAGGGTCCCAAACACATGAGGTGCAGATGTCACTCACTGCAAATACTAGCCACCAGCATCTGTCAGCATTATGGACTATGTAGTGCACATGCCAGCTGTGCAACATGATTGTACAAGAAAGTAGTCATCTAGCAGATGTATACATGTACCTGTGAAATATGACCCTGTGTGTGCCTGCATGTGGCGTGTCATCCCCTAGATAAATGGGCTATGGCCTATGCACACACATTGCCGTCCCCATAGCCCTACTATGACAAGTCTGCTGAGGTCATCCAATGTGAACTACACCTTTGGGAGAGTCGCAGCCCAGTAATCTCCATGACATGTCCCATAACCCTGTACTGCTGTAATGTGCTAAACTAGTTAGGTAGAAGTTCTAATCCCAGACTTGGCAACTGTGTGTGTGTCTATGTTTGTGTGCATGTCTGACTGTGTAGAGAGCAATGCTTTTTAGGGTAGTCACACTCCCTGCAATTCAAATGCTCAACTTTGGCAAGGCTTCTGATATCATCCCCTTAGAAATACACCTCTGGGAAAATTGTAGCCCTGTAATCTCTGTAACGTGTCCTGTAACTGCGTACTGCTGTTGTATGATAAAGTAGTTAGAGAGATGTTCTAATCCCAGACATGGTAAGTGTGTGTGTCTGTTTGTGTAGAGAGCAATCCTTTTTTAGAGTACTCACACTCCCTAGAATTCATATATTCAACTTTGGCAAGGCTGCTGATGTCATCCACCTAGAAATACACCTCTGGGAAGATGGTAGCGCAATCATCTCCGTAGCACAGCCAGTAACTGAGCACTGCTGTAGTGTGATAAACTAGTTAGGGAAGTGTTCTAATCCAAAACATGGCAAGTCTGTGTGTGTGTGTGTGTGTGTGTGTGTGTGTGTGTGTGTGTGTGTGTGTGTGTGTGTGTGTCTGTTTGACTCTGTAGAGAGCAATGCTTTTTAGGGAAGACACACTCACTGCAATTCAAATGCTCAGCTTTGGAAAGGCTGATGATGTCATCCACCTAGAAGTACACCTCTGGGAAGGTTGTAGCCCAGTAATCTCCATAACACGTCCTGTAACTCCATACTGCTATAGTGTGAAAACATAGTTAGGTAGATATTCTAATCCCAGCCATGGCAAGTGTGTGTGTGTGTCTGTCTAACTCTATAGAGAGCAATGCTTTATTAGGGTATTCACACTCCCTGCAATTCATATGCTCACCTTTGTCAAGGCTGCTGATTTCATCCACCTAGGAATACACCTCTGTAAAGGTTATAGCACAAAAATCTCCGTAGCATGTTCTGTAACTGCATACTGCTGTAGTGTGATAAAGTAGTGAGGTAGGTGATGTACTCCCAGACATGGCAAATGTGTGTGACTGTCTGTGTAGAGAGCAATGCTTTATTAGGGTACTCACACTCCCTACAATTCATATACTCAACTTTGGCAAGGCTGCTGATGGCATCCACCTAGAAATACACCTCTGGAAAGGCTGTAGCCCAGTAATTTCCGTAGCGTGTGCCATAACTGTGTACTGCTGTAGTGTGATTTAGAACTCTGGTAGGGTTCCATCCCCACCCCATAGCATTTCGGGATGTTTTGTGTGTGTTTCAATGGCTGTGTATGGAGCAATGCATTATAGGCTAGTCACACTCGGTACATTTCAAATGCCCTACTTTGGCAATCCTGCTGATGTCAGTCATTGTGAAATACACCTTTGGGGAAAGACTACTCCCGTAATCTCAGTGGCACATACTATAACTGAGTGTAATAAATTAGTTAGGTAGGGGATCTACTCCCAGACATGACATGTGTGTGTGTTTGTAACTCGTATCCGGTGTGTGTAATACTTGTGCCCAATGAGGAGTGTTTTTTTGCATATTTCTTATATGGTGGCCCTACTATATATCACAATGTCCACCATACAGGGATAACAGATATGAAATAGCTGAGACGCTGGGGTGCAAAGCCATACCCATACATGTGACATCAAGGCCAGGCTATCACAGTTAGCAACCCCAGTATTACCCAGAGCACACTCTCAACCCATGTCTCATAAACACACATGCCTAGGCAACAGCGAATATGTGGGTATTATACTGCATATTGGCCACTGATAGTAACTATGGAGTGATTGCAGTGGGCTATAGAGGGAATGGCACCTAGTCCATCTGTCCAATATGTACCTACATGCAGACTGTGCACCTTCCCCATGTTCCCCAATGGACACCTGTAACACCTGTGGTGCCATCACATGTGGCCCACAATGGACATACCATACCTGACAACATGCCCTGAATGGACAGATGCCACTGACACCATGGAATGCCATTAGCATGCTATCAATGTAGGTGCAGGGTAAACCTGCTGCTCATTACCAGTTCCCGCCACAGGTGGGCAAGACTGGCACATCTGATGATAATCTGAGTTCACAACATGGGCCAGACATCCCAGGTACAGTTCCACATGTCACTGTACATGCATAGGGGAGGTGTGCACATCCCAGACACCGTCCATGTCATGAACTAAGGAACACATACATGGCAAGCGATGCACAGCATTGGCCACACACGATAGTCACTCAGGTGACTGGATGGGGATATAATACCCACCTGTGTGGGCAAATGCAGAAACTACAGCCCTGATCCACAATGCAGACCATTGTCATGTGGCCTGATGCCAAGGTATACCCATCACCTAGTCTTGTATAGCCGTCGGGCACAGTCGACCATCGCACACCATGCAGAAATGCACCCATGCATGTCAGTACTGGTACTCTGTGTGTTTGTGTGCATTGTATGATGTGTATGATCACATCCACACTCACTACAACCCCCACTGGCATACTGAAGCATGCTGTCTGATGTCACACACCTCCCCATACCCTTTGCCCATACAACCTCCGTATGACCCGTGTGGTGCAAGTGATACCTGCACAGTAATGTGTTTTGGCAATCCCACTACTGATGAGTTGTAATCCTGGCCCTGCCAAGTGTGTCAATGTGTGTATCCCTGTGAGAGTGTGGCTGTGTTGACACTGGCACCTGTTCATGTGGACAGGAATGGGTACATCACCTACCATATCCCTGTTGCAGATGTCACTCACCATCACATATATGTTCTGAGGGCTTCATAACAAGTAACCTATGTGGCGCATCTAATACCTGCATAGAATTGTGATAGCACTACATAGTTGTCAAAGGTTTGATACCCTGTGCTGGTAGGTGTGTGACACAAACATGCTTAAGTTTTTTTCTCCCACCTCTCCCTGACTTGTCTTTGCCTCTGTCTGCCTCTCTCACTCCCTCTCTGGTGGATGTAGAGACCTACACCTGCTTTGCTTAGGGAGCAGCATGTGTATTTTAAGTGATGCTCATGATCAGCTGATGGCCTCTGCATGAATTGCAGCCCTCCCCTAGCTGATTGCATGTGGTACAGCTGTGGTAACATTCCCATAGCCAATTGCATGAAAACACACCCCAATATCTAGGAACATCATGTTGGTGTTGGCCCTTTTCATTCACTGTGAGCAGGAACTAGATCTGTTGTTTGGCAAACAGCATCTCAGATGGATTGGCTATTTACCTCTAACAACATACACTGTGGAAACAGGGCAACACATAGGAGGGGGGGTGTGCCTGACTACAGACTGTAAGTGCTGCTATACTGCATTTGGAGTAATGTTGGTTTAACAGTGTGTGTGTGTGTGTGTGTGTGTGTGTGTGTGTGTGTGTGTGTGTGTGTGTGTGTGTGTGTATGTGTGTGTGTGTGTGTGTGTGTGTGTGTGTGTGTGTGTGTGTGTGGATATGGCTATCCTACATAGTTCAATACCTGCCATGACAGTTCTATGTTTATGAGGAATCCCCATCTGTAGGGTCATCTGCAGACCTGGCAGTGTGTTGTGCCTTTGGTGCCATGTGTCATGTGTTACCCCCAGGGCATCTATCTGTGAACTGCAGAAGGTAGTGTGAGGATTGCAGTTTGTAGATGTGAATGCTGTGACAGTTACTGACTTCATATCCTTCACAGGACATATGTTGCACCAAACCCTCTTACAGCAGTAAATCTATGAGGTTATCACAGCAATATGTCAATAGTGGCCCTGTGTATGTGCTTCCAGACACAACTCTGTCGATCTTTGTACATATATTGTGCATTAAGAAATGCATATGTGCTGTACTCCATAATTAGTCTCATAATATCTGATAACAAGCCAGTGAGATATCAAACTGCTACACATTATGTATGGTAGGGGTTATGTTTGATGACATAACCTGGACAATCTGTGGATGTTTGTACAGTACTGAGGTCTGTGTACTTATGGTGAATGTCGACAGTGTGTGTATTGTTAATATGTAGTTTAGCCTGTGTACAGACTGTGGTAGATGTCAGTGTTCTAGGTACCATCCTATCTGATGTTACATGCTGCTCCATTGTATGTTACCATAGTGGATTATATGTTTGTAGGGCCATACACACACATGTCCCAAACCATAGACAGCCATCAGACCAAACTGTGTAGCAGCCCAGTATATGTAGGGGTAGTCTGTGAGTGGCACATATCAGGATGGTGTTGAACAGATAGTCCATACACTGTAATATTATGTTAGCTTACCATATGTAGCTGTGGCTGAGTTCACATTGGTTGTGGTTATGCACTTTCACACAGGTGTATCTTACCCTGTACTGTGACATGCCTGTAGAGCTTGCTATATATGCAGGTACATGTGCATTCCCTCATAGGAGATATAGGCCAGTGTTGAGCCTGTAGCTTGCACAGTGCATTGTTACATGCCTAGCAGCTTAGTGTACTTACCCAGTAAGATGTCATGTGCAGATACTTGCCAGATGTACTGCTGCTGGGCCTCCTTAACAGACATGTATGTCAGACAGAGTAGTGGGATGCTGTACAGATGTATGTCAATATCTAGTGGGTAGTATGTGGCCATGGCACCCCTGTACCAGTGGTTATTATGTGTCAGGCCAGATATGGATGTGTGAGTGCATAACCTATGGAGGCAAATGTATACCAGTCGTTATGTGTTATACCCATCTACATGGCTGTCAGCATCCATATTGTCAGGCATGGTACACATGTTTTGCAGTAAGGGGTTATGTGTGTACCTCTGGACTGTACAGAGTATGTCAGAATGTCCATATAAATTGGCTAATATCTCTGCTGCAGTCCACAGGGGCATTACATGCTAGCAGCAGTACTTTACTATGATGTCCTTAGGATGTTTGTCAGTAGCCAATGGCACACATGTGGAAAGCAGATGTGAACTCCCACACACACCATGTCTGTGAAGACAATCCCAATTACAGTAGCAATAGTATATAGAACTTTAATAGTAGACAAATAAAGTTTTTTCCATTTCTGCAAACCTGTGTGTGGTGTTTTTCCTATGACCTCTCTGTGGGTATATGTCGCAGGCACTGATATTCATTTGTATGGGTGGCCCATACAGTGTCCAGTTGTTCAGGTGTGAATTGTAGGCATAGTGGCTGTTCCGTATTTTGTGCACCTTCTACTAATGTATCTTACTGTACATATCTCTGCATGTGAAGGTGTAGTCACATGTATATCTATATATATATATATATATATATATATATATATATATATATATATATATATATATGTATAT
>NC_056739.1:479145345-479173534 GCF_019279795.1 Protopterus annectens
GAGAGCACACCTGTTATACCAGGCTATGTGGCACACCTCATCACTGAGGGCTTTTCATCCAGAAGAAAGGGGGTAATTGCCCCACTGAACACTCATCCCTCATTACATATATCTCATATATGTATATACATATATATATATATATATATATATATATATATATATATATATATATATGTATATATATATGGATCTACCTGACTACGTCGAAACTTCAGAAGAGCGAAAACGACTTCACCGACGCCAGAAGATCGACAAGGCAGAAGACCGACGGAGGAAGACACCGACGCTGAGAACACTGAGATGGGGAAAGGATGTGTAAGTATGCAGTAGTGACGGACGTTAGGGTGCGGGTAAGGTAATTGTGCGATGCTGACGGTGTGTAGGGATAGGGGTGGGATAAGTGAGTTAGGGTTAGGGCACGGGTTAGGTAAGGGTGCGAGTAAGGTAAGTGTGCGATGTTGGCGGTCTGTGGGGATAGGGGTGGGATAAGTGAGTTAGGGTTAGGGCGCGGGTTAGGTAAGGGTGCAGTAGTGATAGTTTTTGGGTTAGCGGTTAAGTGAGTTAGGGTTAGGGCTGGGTTAGGTGAGTGCGATAGTGACGGACCTTAGGGTAAGGGTTTGGGTTAGGGTTGTAGATATTTGTGTATGTATGGGTTAGTGTTGGTTTGTAAGGATTTTGGTGTGCTTGTGTTGTGTGTGTGGGTTTTGGATAGGGGATTTGTTTTGTTTGTTGTTATGATGTGTCGAGTGTATGAGGTGTCATGTTTGTGAACTGTCGATTATGTGGTGTCGGTGAAGTCGTTTTCGCTCTTTTGATGTTTCGATGTAGTCAGGTAGATCCATATATATATATATATATATATATATATATATATATATATATATATATATATATATATATATATATATCTACACACACACACACACACACACACACACACACACACACACCTGAATATATTTGTCAATGTATAGATGTATGTGCATATCTGCACCATTGTAATGTGTACTCCTTCCACATTGAAAATTCTCTATGGTAGAATGACTTTTCTGCATGATATGTTACAGATATTGCCCTGACATTGTACAGGTGAATTGGCTTACAGTTAAAGCATTGAAGCTGTGTTGTGGAGGGTCCTGGAGTCAAGAACTGCATGTCCTGGATACTGGATTGCACAGCATATCTGTTAGGGCTGTGGAGGGGGGCAACATAGCACTAATTAACAGGTATCCCTCATTTGTGCCCCCACCCCTATTAACAGTGCATATGGTCTGTTATGTTGTAGTGAGTGGTTCAGGATGTTGTTCCCATGTGGACACGCTTAACACATTTCTATCATATATATATATATATATATATATATATATATATATATACACATGAACATTTGTATAGCTACATAATTATATATGTAAACCCCCCATATATTTATGTGTATATATATATATATATATATATATATATATATATATATATATATATACACAATCATACATATGGACATATGTATCTATCTATATACAATTGATGTTATATGATTATTTGTGAGTTTTATATATATATATATATATATATATATATATATATATATATATATATATGCAGTTATATGTCTACATTTACAGATATATATTTGTCCATATGTCCATGCATGTTTGGCTCATAATTTTGGCCTGCATCTCATTCTCTTGGCAATTGACATGGATGATCTCAGGATTGAAGTCAGTAACTAATGATGGCACCTTTGTGTTTCAGACTTCAACTCCTTCAACATATGAGTTTAATACATATAACTGTTTAACTAGCAATGTTTTAAGTGTATAAGAACAATATTTGACATATATCCCTATTTGTACCCAAATTTTGGCACACTTTGTCCAGAATTCTTGCATAAAGAGGTTGTGTGGTATGATGTTACTACATTTCCTGTACTGTTGAATGATTGTGCTGGAGAATTTGTTTCTGAAAACATCAGATTTTTGTATATCTGGCATGGCTTAGTGGTAACTCACTTTGTCTGTGGGGTGCAGAGTCCTGGGTTCAAACTTTGCAGAGGCTATTTATTTTGTGTCTGGGCAGAACACAGGCCATTGGATACAGAGTGATTAAGGCATTTTAAAGCATTTGTAAGAGGGTTTGCATGGGTTTGTGCTGAGCTAAACACTGCTAACTTCTGGTTACAGTTTCTCACACTCAGCTACTCAGCTTCTAGATTGCTTAACCAGTGTAGGCATTGCTTACCCCCACGCAAACAGACTTAGACCCGCTTACTGCTGCTTAAAAGTGCTTACTCCCACTTATCCCCCGCAAATTTCTTTAAAAGAAAAGAAAAAAGGGTTGATAGGAAAGTGGTAAAAAAGGGGCACAAACAGGGAAAGACAGTAGAGAAAATAGCTAGAGATGTGCAGGTAGGGTGTAAGGAAGGTCCATAGCTGCCCATTTCTTCTACAGCAACAGCTGTGCATATACACTGAATCTGGAGGTAGATTTGGACACTTAAACCCCTAGGAGAGGGGTGAGGACAACAATAATAAGTTGTGATGCCAATTAGACCAGATTATATGTGTCCAGTGGACATGTGTGAAATGGACAGCTATGTATGTGGCGAGATTTTTTTGAGGGAACAGATTGCACTTATTTTTTTTTAGGTGAGAGTGGGATGTTAGGGAGGGGTAGTAGGTATATTTGGGGAGGTTGGTTGGGTAGGTTAACAGACAAGACACACAAGATGCATACTGGGGCGATATATGACACATGTGGGGGTAAACACCTTGATGATGAGAGGTGTTGGGAAATTGGAAGCTCACAAGCCCCCTAGTGGTAACAGTGGGACTGAGGTCTCCACCCATGGGCAGTCACCACTGCACCTTTACAGTCCCAAAGGTGGCTGTGCTCATGGCTGAGCCGCAGAGCCAGGCTGACTCTCTAATCATGACACACGGCCCTCAAGCTGGTGTAGAAGATCACTGACCAGGTCATTGATCACTCTACGCACTATGACCCCAACCTGGTGATGGGTGACAGGTGCCTGTCCGCGCCCACTCCCAGGGGGAGAGCCCCATCCCCTGAGGCGGTTCCACCTGAAGGTGGTGCAGGACCAATGGACAGGGAGGTCTAGGGTTGGGCCCCAGACATCCTGGTGTCCAGTGCCTCGGCCAGCTGAGGTGGACAGGTGGGTCCGCTGGGACTGGCCTTCCCAAGCGTGCTATAGTGTTTAGATTTCAACATCATATATAGGTTAGTAATAGTCAACAAATTCCAGGGTTCGGTATAACACCATGCATAGATATTCCCATTAACCCAGACACCAGATACGGAACAGTTGCATAGCAAACAAAACACATGCATATATGGGACCACAGTGATAATAAGAACAGCATGCATGGAAGGCATGCCCGAAGGCAGGTAAAGGCTAGGACTGTGATAGTGAGGGTCAGAACTTTGAATGTTGTCAGTATGACTGGTATAGGGAGGGAGCTAGCTGATATGATGAAATGAAGGACGGTTGGTATAGTGTGTGTGCAGGAGACCAGATGGAAGCGGAGCAAGGCTAGGTGTATCGGAGGTGGTTTCAAATTGTTTTATCATGGTGTGGATGGGAGTAGAAATGGTGTAGGCATTATTCTGAAGGAACAGTATGCTAAGATTGTTTTGGAGGTGAAAAGAGTGTCGGATAGAGTGATGTTTATGAAGTTGGAAATTGATGGTGCAATGATGAATGTTGTTAGTGCATATGCTCCACAAGTTAAGTGTGCGATGGATGAGAAAGAAAAATTTTGGAGTGAATTGGATGAAGTGGTGATGACTGTACCCAAGGTGAGAGACTGGTTATTGGAGCAGATTTCAGTGGGCATGTTGGTGAAGGGAACAGAGGGGATGAGGAAGTGATGGGTAGGTATGGTGTTAAGCAAAGGAATGCAGAAGGTCAGATGGTAGCAGATTTTGAGAAAAGGATGGACATGGCTGTGATGAATATGTATTTCAACAAGAGGGAGGAGCATAGGGTGACATACAAGAGTGGAGAATGATGCACACAGGTGGATTATATCTTATGTAGAAGGGCCAATCTGAAGGAGATTGGAGACTGTAAAGTGGTGGCAGGGGAAAGTGTGGTTAGGCAGCATAGGATGGTGGTTTGTAGGATGACATTGTTGATCAAGAAGAGGAGGAGGAGTGTGAGGGCAGCACCAAGGATCAAATGGTGGAAAATGAAAAAGGGTAATTGTGAGGTGATGTTCAGGGAAGAGTTAAGACAGGCACTGGGTGGCAGTGAAGAGTTACCGAATAGCTGGGTAACTACAGCAGAGCTAGTAAGAGAGATGGCTAGAAGGGTGCTTGGTGTGACATCTGGAAAGAGGAAGGAGGACAAGGAGACCTGGTGGTGGAATGAAGAAGTACAGGAGAGTATACAGAGAAAGAGGTTGGCGAAAAAGAAGTGGGATTGTCAAAGAGATGAAGAAAGTAGACAAGAGTATAAGGAGATGAGTTGCATGGCAAAGAGAGAGGTGACGAAGGCTAAGGATAAGGCGTATGAAGAGTTGTATAAAAGGTTGGACACTAAGGAGGGAGAAAAGGACCTGTAATGATTAGCTAGACAGAGGGACCGAGCTAGTAAAGATGTGCAGCAGGTAAGGGTGATAAAGGATAATGAGGGAAACATGCTCACAAGTGAGGAGAGTGTGTTGAGCAGATGAAAAGAGTACTTTGAGGGGTTGATGAATGAAGAGAATGAGAGGGAGAGAAGGTTGGATGATGTGTGGATAGTGGATCATAAAGTGCAGTGGATTAGCAAGGAGGAAGTAAGGATAGCTATGAAGAGGATGAAGAACAGAAAGGCTGTTGCTCCAGATGACATACATGTGGAAGCATGGAGGTGTTTAGGTGAAATGGCAGTGGAGTTTTTAGCTAGATTGTTTAATGAAATCTTGGAAAGTGAGAGGATGCCTGAGGAATGGAGAAAAAGTGTTTTGGTACTGATTTTTAAGAATAAGGGTGATGTGCAGAGCTGTAGTAACTGCAGAGAGATTAAACTGATCAGTCACATGATGAAGTTATGGGAAAGAGTAGTGGAAGCTAGGTTAAGAAGGGAGGTGATGATTACTGATCAGCAGTATGGTTTCATTCAAGGGAAGAGCACTATAGATGTGATGTTTGCTCTGAGAGTGTTGATGGAGAAGTACAGAGAAGGTCAGAAGGAGTTGCATTGTGTCTTTGTGGATTTAGAGAAAGCATATGACAGGGTGCCTAGAGAGGAGTTGTGGTATTGTATGAGGATGTCAGGAGTGTCAGAGAAGTATGTAAGAGTGGTACAGGATATGTACGAAGGTAGTGTGACAGCGGTGAGGTCTGCGGTGGGAGTGACGGATGCGTTTAAGGTGCTGGTGGGATTACATCAAGGATCAGCTCTGAGCCCTTTCTTATTTGCAATGCTGATGGACAGGTTGACAGATCAAATCAGACAGGCGTCCCCGTGAACTATGATGTTTGCAGATGACATTGTGGTCTGTAGTGAGAGTAGGAAACAGGTGGGGGAGACCCTGGAGAGGTGGAGATATGCTCTAGAGAGAAGAGGAATGAAGGTCAGCAGGACTAAGACAGAATATATGTGTGTGAATGAGAGGGAGGACAGAGGAATGGTGAGGATGCAGGGAGTAGAGGTGGTGAAGGTGAATGAGTTTAAGTACTTGGGATCAACAGTTCAGATTAATGGTGAGTGTGGAAGAGAGGTGAAGAAGAGAGTACAGGCAGGATGGAGTGGGTGGGGAAGAGTGTCAGGAGTGATTTGTGACAGACAAGTACCAGTAAGAGTGAAAGGGAAGGTCTACAAGAGGGTAGTGAGACCAGCTATGTTATACGGGTTGGAGACAGTGGCATTGACAAAAAGGCAGGAGTCAGAGCTTGACGTGGCAGAGTTGAAGATGTTAAGATTTGCACTGGGTGTGACGAGGATGGACAGGATTAGGAATAAGTATATTAGAGGGTCAGCCCAGGTTGGAAGGTTTGGAGACAAAGCCAGAGAGGCAAGATTACCTTGGTTTGGACATGTGCTGAAGAGGGATGCAGAGTATATTGGGAAAAAGATGCTAAGGATGAAGTTGCCAGGTAACAGGAAAAGAGGAAGGCCTAAGATAAGGTTTATGGATGTGGTGAGAGAGGACATGCAGGTGGTTGGTGTGACAGTGCAAGATGCAGAGGACAGGAAGAAATGGAAACAGTTGATCTGCTGTGGCGACCCCTAACGGGAGCAGCCGAAAGAAGAAGAAGATGCAGGTACATTGATGGCACCATGCCAACAATGTTGGAATAATTCAATATGGCACATGCATGGGAACCATTAAAATATTTATCAACCAATTGGCCATTATCAGAGTCAGTACATACCAGTTGGGGTGGGTATGTTAATTATTGTTGGAGATAAGGTGGGGGGGAGAAATATGTCAATTAACAAGTAGTATATTCCTGTACTCCACATTAATTTTCTAGTCAGTGCTATTATATGTACCATACAAGTCTTACAACACTACCCTATAGACCTATATTGGACACTGATGTGGCTGTCAACATCATTACACATGAACTGGTTTTACCTGCAGTATACACCTTGTACCTGGTATACATGTGGAGGGAATGTTTGTTAACACTGACTAACTGTTTGTACACATACATCTGGATTCCAGGTTGATGTTTTGCACTATGCTATCCAACTCTTTCTGCACAGACTCTGGCCATGTGTTGACCACATGCTGGTGTGCCTGGACATATCTAGAATATTGCTCTCTTCCACCTTTAGTGACCTGACACACACATATACATGCTTTCCTACACAGTTATATTATGTAGCACAGTTTGGGCAACAGTCACCAGTGATACTTTATTATTTTGAGAAACTGCAACACTCACAATCCCCTACAATACCAGGGTAGACGGTACCAGTACAGGTTATATTGGTCTGTATTTCTCAGCACAGTGTTTGTATCCAATGTACCTGTGGGAGCAATGTTTGTTAGCAGTACCTGACTGTTGCCACACAAGGTTCCAGATTACACATTAGTATTATGCACATACATCTCACCCTGTTACTGTACACACTCTGGTCACAGCTTGACAACATGGGAGTGTAGAGAGGCCATACTTGAAATAATACTCTCCTAACAGTTTTGGGGGTTGTTACAGTAACAGATGTGTTTTCATGATGGTTGACAATCACTTGTATTCCCTGTTTGCTGGCTACACATCTGGGATCATCTCACAGACTTACCAGCAGGACAGGGGGACAGGCAGCAGATATGGGCACATATACTGGACATTCTGGCCTCATGTGTACAGTTTTAGGGTATGTATCTGTATGCAGTCTAATTCCACTCCCAGGATTCAGATCATGGCTGTGTCTGCTGCAACTTAAACACTGCCCATCACAGTTGTGTCTGCTATATTGATATTGCTGTATATCTCCAATCTGCTTTCTGTCTTATTAATCCACTGTGCTTATGCATTCTGACCTTATATAACAACACTCTTATACAGAATTCCTAGACAGTTATATGTTGTAGGACAGTGTGGGTGACAGTGATGTGTACTTTCTCATTATTTTGAGCAACTGCATATCATTCTTGTATTTCTGGGCACGGTGTTGGTATCTGACAGACCTGTGGGAGGAATGTTTATTAGCACTACATGAATGTTCCCACACACAGTACCAGATTCCACATTACTGTTATGCACATACATCTCACTCTTTTACTGTACACACTCTGACCACAGCTTAACAAGTTGGGGTGTAAATGGGACATATGTGGCTTCTTAGTCACATAAGGTATTGGGGAGTTGCTAGTGTGCCAGGTTTGTTGTCATAGATGTGTGTCAATCAGTTGTATTTCCTGTTTGCTGCCAATACATTTGGGATCATCCCACTGATTTCCCAGGGGGATGGGTTGATAGGCATTATATATGGGCAACTTTAATAGACATTCTGGACATATCTGTACAGTTGTGGGGTATGATTCTGTATGCAGACTACTACCACTGGCAGGATTCGAACCGTGGCTGTGTGTGCTAAGAAAACAGTTCACATCTCAGTTGCATGTGTAATTCGTGTTTTGTTGTCTGCATTTTCCCTATTTACTGTTTATGTGTCTCTCAGTTGTACTAAATGGCCTCTGGGGATTACACCTGTCATATACAGACATTCCTACACATTCAATTTATGGTGCATGGTGTGGGTAACAGTGCTTAATACTACAGTACTATTACATGATTCCACAAAATGAAGCAGCTTTTCAGGCAAAACAATAAAGCCCTGAGCAGGGCAAGCTTAAACAATTGTGAAAAAACCCACGGACTGCTCAGCACACTTCAGTTCACTTTATTCCACAGAAACACAGCAAATTAACGCTCCACCATACGTTTTCATTTTAAAAATCACTTCCTCAGATGATGGCTGTTCAAACTACTAGTGCTTTTATACCATTCACTTAATTACATTGATTGGTGCTGCGGTAGCGTTGTCGCCTCACAGTTAGATGCTGTCCGGTCCGATTCTCAGCTAGAGCGTCTTCTGTGTGGAGACATGTGTGAATGGGTGTACCTTCGTTGAAGGTTGTGTATCAGAGCTGGTAACTTGGCATGTAAAAATCAACTGCCGATCATTAGCGGACTGGAGTTCCTCTGTGGCGACCCCTAACTGGGAAAAGCCGAAAGACACAAACTTAATTACATTGATTAGGTTAATAAATTAATTGAAAGGTTAGTTTAGTTTAAAATCAAAAACATTTTCTTGTTGTATCCTCCTTGTTGACTCCTTTGGGCTTGTATATTTAGCGAAATGTCAAACCTGTGAAGCATTCTATATAGGGAAGACAGAACACAAGCTCAGGAGAAGGGTATACGAACATATGTCTGACATAGAAACAGACAAACAGACTAATGCATTGTACAAACACAAACAAAGCTGTGAAAATGTATACTATACATTTTTGAGATAGAAAGGGTGGAAAAGAGTGGCAGAGGGGGTTTATGGGAGGAATGTTTGGAGTACAGAGAATTATGGTGGCAGATAAGTTTGGAGGCCAATAAGCCACCGGGTCTCAATGAACATATCTCCATAGCCCCATTATTAAAAGTGAGAGCGGCAAAACTGTGATATGCCTTTGCACTTTATGTGGAATTTTATCATGTTTTTACCCATGCTTTCCAATAGTTACAGTTGGTCTTTAAGCTTGTTTGTACTTGTATTTTTATTAAAAAGTTGAGTTTGTAATATGTTATGAACACAAGTGTGACACTCATTTATCAAAGGTATTGAATTTATTTTTCCCTTATATTTTCCTGTTTTAACATGCTTTTAACTGAGTGAGGCTATGCAATTTGCCTTTGGCTTACAATGCAGTTTTTTATAATACCTGTAATTTCACAATTTATCCCCTAGATGGAGTATCAAGTTAATTTAAAGCACATATTCAAATTGGTAATTTTAACCATTGAGTTCTATTAAATGTGTTTCTAATAGTATTTTAACTTTATAATTTATTCTTTGTAGTCAAACATATTAAAACATATTTTTATTCATACATATTTATTCATCAAACATTGTAATATTAAATGTGTTTTAACTGTGTGGCAACACAGAGAGATACAACAAGAAAAGTTTTTGGTTTTAAACTAAATTAACCTTTCAATTAATTCATTAACATAATCAATGTAATTAAGTGAATGGTATAAAAGCACTAGTAGTTTAAACAGCCCACATCTGAGGAAGTGTTTTTTAAAATGAAAACGTATGGTGGAGCGTTAATGTGCTGTGTTTCTGTGGAATAAAGTGAACTGAAGTGTGCTGAGCCATCTGTGGGTTTTTTTCACAATTTTCTAAGCTTGCCCTGCTCAGGGCTTTATTGGTTTGCCTGAAAAGCTGCTTAATTTTGTGGATTACAAGTTTTATTTGGAAGCTGCTGTGATTTTTACATGATTGCAAATCTACATTACCATATGATACCAGAATATACACATGCAGTCCAGCAGTTAGTCCAGTTTTGTCAGGATAATACACTTTTATTGCCATACAAACAATATGAAACTCTTCCTGTCATATTCTCTAGTGTCTGCAGTACTTGCCTTGAACAATACAGATTTTATACTAGCAATTAATTTACCACTTCTTTTATTTTTATTTCCTATGACAGTAAAAGCATGAGTATTACTGACCTGTCTCACATCACAACTGTGCCATGCGGCAGATGTGGGCCTCCTGGTTCGTGGCCCACTCCGTTGCAGCTGTGGGGGACATAAGAGGAATATTTAGCCATACCTATCCATGATATAAACTGAGCTGGCAATTATTAAACAGGTAGTGGACTAATACTTACACATGGCTGGGACATCCCCTGATACTCTAGTCTCTTGGAGCCACTCCACCAAGAGATCTCCCTTCCGCTGCTTCAGGTCATAGTGGTGCCTGACCTGGTCACCAGTTCGGGGTATGCCAGTGGCACTGATGAGGTCATGTGTGAGACAGTCCTAGGCCTCTGTCTTATATTGGTTGCCCTGGTACTGGCCTTGCAGCAGTCTCTGTGCATGGTCTTTAACTAGGAGTCCTGCCATGACCTTGGACTCCTGGATGCACCAGCACTGCACCTGAAGTGCAATCCTTCTCCCCTTACTGCCATAGTGCCTGCAAGGGGCAGCTACAACCAATTATGAGCTGTATTCCTGCCTCTTGAGTTTAAGTAGAGCCAATTTCCTGCACATTTCCATGATTGGCTGGTTTTGAAAAGGCTAAGCTATGGGCAAACTTGCTTGCCTAAGGTTGGCATTGTTTAAAGGGGTATACCACTGACCACTAAGAGTTAGCTGGTCGACGCATTGCTCACATCTCCTAAGCTGGCCTGTGCAATGCTTAGCATTGCCTACATTAGACATTTATTATAATGCCTTTTTGGCATTGTGTTATTATTCATTACACCTTATATGTATGCCTAGTATCCCTGATTGATGTGTTCGTACACTCTGTGGGGTCCTTGTGTTTTATTGGGGAATTCAACACTCTATTACAAGTACACCTCACTTTTGGGCTTACTGCTGTACTCCAGTTCACATATTTATGTTATGTAGTGGGTTATGGCACATATGACTTTATACTGATGCCTTTCACGGGTTCAGTTTGGTTATACTATGGTGAGGACTTGTTTGCTACTACCTCATTCTTCTGTACTTCTGTGATGGCTTGCTGGATAACTACTGGGGCTATGGTATATAGAGTCCTGGATTTGAGACCTGCATGGCTGTTTATTTTGTTGATGGGCAGAACGAGGGCCATTGGATACAGAGTGATTAAGGCACTTTTGAGCAGTTGTGAGTGGGTTTGCCCGACAGTAAGCACTGCTAACCTGCCGTTACATCTGCTTACAGAGAGTTATCTTCAGAATTGCTTAGCCAGTGTAGGCATTGCTTACCGCCACACAAACGGACTTAAACCCAATTATTAGTGTTTAAATATGCTTACTACTGCTTATTTGTGCTTAAACATGCTTACTAGTGCCTTATTCATTATGACACTGACACTTCACATGTGCATTTCTTGCAGTACTCCAGTTCATACATAGATGTTATTTAGCAGGTTTTTCAACAAAAATATTGGTCATAACATGCTTTGCCATGTAAAATGGAATGTGCTGCAGTGGCACTTGAACCGGGAATGCTTGCTTGTAAGACAAATGCTCTGCCTACTACACTATTGCTATGCTACTTCATTTGCATATATCTTCCTTGTTATCCTCTTCAGCCTTTTAAGCAGCTTTAACCATAGCTAAGTGATGGGCAAATTTGCACACCCAAGGAGCAGTCTTGTCCATTTCTTACCCCTTTCTGCTGTTCTACATTGCAGGGGCATGTTTATTCTGAGTACTCTGCTCTCAGACATGCCCCATGCACTCTTACACGCTCCATGTAAGCCTAGGAGTCCAGCAGCACGCCTTATTAATATGCATGGTGCGCTGCCGTCCTGCTCCTAAATGGGCACTTCCATGTAGGACTAAGCTAGTCCTGCATGGAAGTTTAGTAAATCTGGGGGTATATTTATAAATTATTTATTGTTGTATATTTATTTGTTTTTTAAGTAATTAAAAGTTAATTATATGATTGTTAGCTTTTAGGACCTTATATTATAATATGTAATGTTTTTGAACACTGTCTCTTTAAATATGGAGAAAAGGAAACATGGTGGCTTCAACAGACATTATTTAAAGGCTAAGTTGGGTGCAGTCTGTTTAGATTCATCTGAGGAAGTTCTGGAGGGTACTAGGATGAAAGCTCTGCTATCTCATTTTATTTAATGATATTTTTTATTGCTTTTAAGTGTGAGTTTGTTAATAAACCTACTAAAGGAACTTCTATCTGTACTGGACGTGCTGCTGCTCTTTCTGCTGGCCATTTACCACCCTAATGGAAAAAAATCTTTGATTTAATGTATGGCCTAAAAACAAAGAAAAAACTGAAAACAAGCATTTTTGCAGAAATAATGCCACTATACCCCAGACCCCTGCAAAATATATATATATATATCTGCTTTTGGTCGAATTACATTTGGTCGAAAATGATTTTAGGCTGCCCACTTCACCGAAAATGCATTTCACTGAAAACCCATTTGGTCGAATTCCATTTGGTTGAAAATGGAATATAGCCCCTGCCCCACTGCAGTGCAACCCTGGAGTGAGAATATAAAGTAAGGGGGGTGGGGGTATAGCCCCACACATAATTGCAGTGGATGCACTGTTATATACATGTGTATCCATTAAAAATACATTGAAACATATAACGTTAGTAAAACCTAGTTGCAAAATGTGCCCCCCCCCACATCCCCCTAACTTTATATTCTCACTCCAGGGTTGCACTGCAGTGGGGTAGGGGCTATATTCCATTTTTGACCAAATGGAATTCAACCAAATGTGCTTTCCATCAAATGAGCTTTCCGAAAGCAGTAGAGCCATATATATATATATATATATATATATATATATATATATATATATATATATATATCAGTTTCAAGATCACTCAACAGTGAAAAAGGAAACACTTTTCTACCCAAATAGTGGATGATCTTGCACAAAAACACATACCAAGCAGTCCAACTGTGCTTAATGAAAGGGAACTGAACATAAACACTGGCCAATTCACCTTTCATTGAATGCATCCCACAATGAACTGTAAGGAAACCATACTCACACACACACACACACACACACACACACACACACACACACACACACACACACACACACACACACATACACACACACACACACACACACACACACACACACACACACACACACACACACGCGCGCGTAAGTTTAAAAAGGTCTAGATTAAAAAGGAAAGGTTAAACTTCCAAGCCTCCACAACAAAAAAGTTTATCTAACCCTCAGTTAGTAAGCTCTAATTATATGTAGACCTCAAATATGACATTTTGCTTTTGCATTTGACACAGTTTATGCATTACAGACACATCTGTAAATCTTGACAGCAGGAGACATAGTAGCAAAGCTATGAAATAGGAGAATGTTAGTAGATGTTGATATACAAGCTGTTTGATACCTGCAGCATTATCCCAATACACATATTGTAAGTGTTGTTCCCTTTATCTATTCAGTTTCATGCATGCTCACAGTGCAGGTTGCAGGCAGTATATATTATAGAATGTTTCTCTCACTGGGCAGATTGCAGTACTTAAAATTTAGGTTTCATGAAATGTGTCTTCATAATATACATAAAGAGTAGCATAACCATGCACTGCAGGTTCCCTGCCTTTGCTGTCAGCAGATATTGGTAAGTGCTGTTATCCACTTGCCGTGTTAGGTCCATCATCTATATAATGACTAATGCCAGAGGAGCTGAGGCTCAGCAAGGAAAACATTCCCATGCTGCTTAAAGCCCTTCCTCCTTTCTGTCAGGGACTACAGCAACCCCATCTCTGCAGGCCTTCCACAGCAGCACTGAGGAGCATAAAACAGTTAACAGTAGGAGAGAAAGAAGAGAAAGTCTTAAATAACTAATGCCTGTTCAGTGGTGTACACATGTCTCTTACAGCTCTATCATTAATTCAAGTGCATCACTTTCAATCCATCCTTCATAATAGCAATATATACTTTCTTGCAAATAATTCAGGGAGGACATCCTTAAGTGGACACCTCCCAGATTATAGTGGCCCCAAACAAAGATCTGAACCTGGACATAACACGCAACTTAAAAGTGTCTTGCAGAAGTATTGAGAAAGGACAAAGCATCCACTACAGTAACATCATTTAATGTCACGTCCTTACTAAACCAACAGGAATTCTCAAAGAGACTGCTGTAGCCCTCACCTGCTTATTTCCAGAATCAGGGACAAATCCAGAAATAATCATGGATAATCAGGGATGGTTTTTGAAAGATTAGTACTGTTAACTTGAATGGCGTGCCTTCGTTGAAGGTTGGGCGTCGAGCTGCTAACTCGACACCATAAAAAACAATTGCCAATCATTAGCGGACCGGAGTTCTGCTGTGGCAACCCCTAACTGGGAAAAGCCGAAAGACAAACAACAACAGTACTGTTAACTTAAGACATAGATTAAGAGAGTGAATTAACATCCATTTTCTGAAGTAAAAATTCTGTAACTAATTATTGTCATTATCTATTGAGTATCTGCTAAGTTATAAACAACTATATTTTTATACACATAAGTCCATGTTTTAAACATACTTTTCTCATCCTTATGTTTACATAGTTTAGCATGGCTTTGATACTAGCTGCTTAATGCAAGTTCTTGTCTTTTTACTTTTTCAACACCAGATGGTGTTATTTACCTGTATTTTTATATTTTATAGTTACTCTTAAACATTCTTTACACAGTTAAATGCATTTTTTAACATTTTTTAAATGTTTTTAAATTTTTCTACATATTTATATATTTATGTATGTATGTATGTATGTATTCAAGTTTTAATGTGTAGAACATGCAAAATGTTTAATAGCATTTGGCAAACAGTTTTACAGTGTTTTATACACTGGTTTTCAACAATACTTTTTATTGGACATAATTAGGTAATTTATTTAATTAAGGTTTATTAGAATGGTATATATTAAGGGTCATGTTGCTGTATCTGTTGTCTGATGAAGTCTGTGATACTACTGACGAAAATGTACTGTGTTTCAGTGTTTATGTGGTGTTGGTGTTGGCAATGTGGTTGTTACACTAAAACTTTGTATCAGTGGAAATGGCTATCCTAGTGCTCCTTTGGTTTTATTATTGTTATTTTGAGCACTATTTCCTCCTTTCGTTGATTTTGTGGTTTGGCTTGGAGGATGGAAGGGATTATGGCTTCCACTGAAGCTGTTCCAATCAGGGACAGTGGTAAGAATGAGATTTCAAAGCTTATTGGCCAGGTTACACAGCTTGTGCATGGGTGCTTACTCCGATTTGCTACTCCATTAAAGCATCCACCTCCAAGGTTACATTTCCTGGTAACCAGGAGGCATGGCTTCAAAGGAAAAGTGAAGGCAACATGGCTATGCAGCAGTGTTTGAGTGAAGAAAATGGACTGGATAAATCACCAGTTCTTGATGGAAGAAGGACTCCTGAAGTGTTTAGGATTAATTTGGGAGCATCCATAAGCAGCGGGTTATCCAGTGGAGACAAGGAAAAACAAAAACAAGGTGACTGTTTAAACGACAATGAAAAAGACTTTAATGACTGTAATGTGGGTTCTTGGTTTGCCAAGAGTGTTTCGTTTGACTATGCTGTACAAGAAATTAACAATGAGGAAGCAGATACATATGCTAATAATTTAAACAAACTGCATGATTTGCTTTTTAAATATAAATCCTTGAATGCTGACAATGCATACTTAAAAGAGTGTTTGAAGTTGAATATGGTTCCGAAAGATTTGAGTATTTAAATACCCAAATAATGTAGAAGAGGGCTCATTTTTTCATCTTGAGCTCTTAGAAATTTTTGATAAATGCGGTTTTGACATCTTACGTGCAATTATTAAACAAAATGAAAGAATTATGTTAACTTTAAATGAACGTATAGAAAAAGTCAATACTTGTTTAGTTAGTGATATGTTTACAGTGGACCAGGAAAAGAAAAAGTACATGGATTTAAAGTCTCAGCTAGATGAGAGGCTTAAAATTATTATTAATAGAAAAAGGAGAAAATTGGAAAGAGATGTTAAGGAGTATGAGTTAAAAATTTGTTACCCCAAGCCTAAGAAATATGTGAGTTATGGGGGTACTGATGGTCAATAGCAATTTAGTGGGTATGGGAAAGATAATGAAGGTGCCAACCACCCAAATGGTGTGGGGAATAATGTGAGACCTAGTGATTTGAATAACCCTTTAGAATACCCCCCTCTGGAGATCAGAAAGGCTGAAGAACAAACAGCCAACAGATTACTACCAGAACAAGTGGAGGAGGTGGGCAAACAGGGGAGGGAAAAACAAGTATTAAATCAGTACAAACATGGTGTGAATGATTTTATTAATAATGGGTGTAAGTTGAACTTTCATGGCTACACTATGTTTAATTATAGCAGCCTAAACATTACTAAGACACATTTGACTTGTTTACTAAAGATTTTAAATTTGCACCTAAGAAAAAATGTAGCACTAGCAAGTTAATTATCGATTTGAAAATGTTCATTTGGAAGAAAAACCTTGAATTATTATTTGAAGGAATAGAAAAAAATTAGAACAGTTTAAAAAGAAAAAGTACTTGTAACCCACCCTTACATCCCCAATTAAGAAATTTTGAAATAGCTGTAGAAAAAGAATTGAAGGAAGGAATTTCAAAAAATAAGGTATGGTCCAACCTAACAAGGAATGAAAGAACTTTATTGAAGAATATTAATATTAGGTCAAATGAATTTATTAGAATAATGAAGCCAGGCAAGATGGGAGGCATGGTCATTATGGACTTAATTATATATGAGGGCAAGATGATGGACATCCTTTTAGATGAGAATAAATATGTGAAGGTGTCTAAAAACGAGAATAACATTGGTTATAAAAAAAAAAATCTACTTGGCTTTGAATGGCCTAGTACTGGAAAGCTTTATAGGTATGGACACCTTTAATTTTTTTGTACAACAGTGAGCCAAAAGTGCCCTCAGTTTTTGGGGTACCCAAAGTTCATAAGGACATAGTTAATCCACCCCTAAGACCTATAGTGGCAGCAAGTGGTTCTATTACAGCCCTATTAGCTAAATTTATTGATTTTGTATCTTAAAGATATTTCTATGCAAGCTACAAATGTGTTGCATGACTCCTGGGATTTTTTAAGGAATGTTACAGATAGTTTATGGATGGACAGCATCATTTTTGCTACCATTGACGTGGTAGATTTGTTTACTTCTATCCCCCACAAAGAAGGTCTAGAGCTTTTTGAGGATACTCTAAGGAGAAAGAAAAAATTCTCTGACAAAGAATTATATGTGCTGTTAGAGTTAATGGAAATGATATTAGACAATAACTTCATATTTTTCGAGGGGGAATTTTTCTGTCAGATAAAAGGGGTAGCTACGGGAGCTAGGTGTGCATCTACCTATGCAAATATAGTTCTTTCAGGTTGGGAAGAGAAATTCATCTTCAGTTCAAGATTTAAGGACTGTTGGATTCTGTATAAATGTTTCCGGGATGACATCTGTTTATTTTGGATTGAAAGTGAAGATAAGTTTCTTCAGTTCTTTGATTATGTATCTACAACTACTAGTTTCTTGAAAGTCACGTAAATTTAGAGTACAATAATTTGAATTATTTACATGTCAAAATTCAGAAGAAGGATAGAGGTTTTGTTTCGAAAGTGCACAGGAAGGATACATATTCCAACTCATACCTACATTTTTAAGTGCACACCCATTTTTTCAGAAGAGAAGTATAGTGAAAGGTCAATTTGTGAGTGGTAGCAAGATGACCTCAGATGATAGACTTTCTAAGTGAAAGTGGCTTATTGAAATCTATGTTTTTAGAAAGGGGGTACCCTGAGCACCTCATTAACGAAATATACAACAAAGTTTTGAGTGGTAGGAATGAGAGATTTGCTCTGATCTTGGGTATTATTGATACCCCTGGTGCAACTACAGGTGGCACTACAGTGACTACTACTGAGCATGACAACGCATTTATTTTGGATTATAGTGGAGATTATTAAAGAAATTTTTACCAAAGAATGGAACAGATTTGCTAGTTTTTCTGATCTTGGATCCATTTTTGACAAACCCCTTAAATATGTATTCAGGAAAGGATGTAGTATTAAGGATATAATGGAAAACAATTGGACTAGTGGTGGTCGAAAAAGCAGGCTTGGCACATTCAAATGTGTTTTTTTGCCAACAGTATCCCTTTTTTTACCAATAAATCTGAATTGTATATTAACACCAGGGATAAAAACATAGCAGTAAAATCTTATTATAATTGTGACACCAGGGAATAGTGTACATAGCAATGTGTGGAAAGTGTGAAGCATTCTATGTGCGCAAATCGGAGAGAAATCATAGGAAAAGGATTTATAAACATACGATATAAGAATCTTAGAAATGCACTTTACAAACACACATTAACATGCCCACATACTAATTTTACATTTTTTTGTTAGAAGAAGTCCCCAATAATGTCATGGGTGGTCCTTGGGAGACCCACCTTGAATACAGAGAGGTTTACTGGCAATTAATCTTAGAGGCTAACAGGTGGCCAGGTTTAAATTGCATGGTCTGCCTTGCCCCTGTTTTAAAATTAAGATCTGCTACATTATAAACAACTATATTTATATGTAAGTCCATGTTTTAAACATACTCTTCTCATCCTTATGTTTACATAGTTTAGCATGGCTTTAATGCTAGCTGGTTAATACAAGTTCTTGTCTTTTTACTTTTTAAACACCAGATGGTGATATTTACCTGCATTTTTATATTTTATAGATACTCTTAAATGGGTTTATATTAGAACACCGAACGTTCAAAATTTCGAGTGTTCTAATATTGACCCGTTTTCAGCGAACGCTGAAAATATCGAAGAAACAGAAAACCAAATTTTTTCCTAGGCAAAGAATTTGGTTGTCCATTTCTGTTGCTTCGGTATTTTCAGCACTGTGGTGGAAAGTTACGGGTCAGGTTCAGGTAAGTGTGCGATTGTGTGGATGTGAGGGTTAGGGCAGGGTAGGTGAGTTAGGGTTAGGGTGTGGGTGAGGTGACTGTGGTGATAGTGACGGACCTTAGGGTTAGGGCTTGGGTTAAGTTAACTGGATAGTTAGTTGTGTATGTATAGTTTAGTGTAGGGTTAGGTGTAAGAGTTTAGGTGTATGTGTGTGGATTGCTGTTGGTTTGGTGTGCTTGTGTTGTGTGTATGTGTTTTGGAACAGTGATTTTTTTTTCCCTAGGAAAAAATTTGCTGTTCTGAATGTTCGATGTTTTCAATTTTTGATTCATAGGGTTCGATATTAGAACACTCAAAAGTTTGAATGTTCGGTGTTCTAATATAGACCCTCTTAAACATTCTTTATACATATATCAAGTTTGAACATTCAAAATGTTTAATAGTATTTGGCACTTTTACAGTTTTAATACACTGGTTTTCAACAATGCTTTTTATTGGACATAATTAGGTAATTTAATTAAGGTTTATTAGAATGGTATATATTAAAGGTCATGTTCCTACAGCTGTTTTCTGAAGTATGTGATACTACTGACAAAAATGGTGCTAGTAACGTCACGTGGTTGTGTTACATTAAAACTTTATATCAGTGGACACAGCTACCTAGTGCTAATTTTGTTTTATTGGTGTTATTTTGAGCACTATTTCCTCCTTTCATTGATCTATTGAGTATAATCCAGCACCTCTTCTTTCTAGACTGACAATTTTATGAGGGTTTAAGAGGGACAGAATTAAAACTTGAGCCTATCCCAGGCACTGTTCAGCTGTATGGACACCACTGCCTCATACAGCTCTTATAGAACTCACCTGAAAATTGGAGTAATGTTCTTTTTTTTTTTGCCTCCATCACAATAAATCGACATGGCTTGTAAATGACAGCATAGCAGTGGAGTCTGATTTTTCATGCCACCTAAACCAAGTATCTCACTCAAGACGCACAAGGTAAGGGTGTCTTGGAAAATGTCACAGTGTATTTTGCTCAAGCAACAGAGAGCATCTTGCATATCTCATACTAATCACAAGATTAATTCAACTTCTCAACAGTAAAAGACAGGTGCAAATTAGTTTAGTCTGCTTATGCGGAATGCAATGAATTTCTAATGGTTAGTTCTAGCATAGGTTTCACTTTAAGAAGCAGATCCCTCTTCCCAGCTTGTAAATGATTACCCACACCTCTGCCCACACTCAGGGCCACACAGGATGACTGAAGACTTGGCTATCACATTTGTGAAAAGCCAACATTTTCAGTAAACTAGATGTTTGGTTACATGTTTCTTTTTTGCACTTAAATGAGATGAAATGTAAGACAGGTGGGGCTTAAATATACTGCCATCAAGAATGCATGTTTTCTAACCTGCTGGCCTCTGCTTAGCCTGCATGGTCATTTGAAGGCCATACAGACTCAACACTTGGTGAAGACCTATGCAGGTATGCACTAAGTTTACCACTATATACACATTTCTAAAAATGTTTATTAATTTTTATTGAAGACACCATGCGCTGTTAGATATATTTTATTCTTTCTTTTAGTTTATGTGCTATACTTAGTGGCTTTTTATACACATTCCAGGTACAGAGCAGGTGCTTTTCTGTGAAGCCTGAAACATCATTTTTTTTTTACAAGAGTGAAACAGAATGCTGCCTATAAGCATACACTTTAGGATTCAGCTGAGTAAATTTGGGGTAGGGGCTACATTTCCAAAGCTGGTGTAGATGTTCGGGTATAATTCCAATCATCCTGGCATGCCTTAGGGGACAGAGGGATTATGATGATGACGATCATGATGATGAGGGGCAGACCATGTGCCAGACTTCTGTTACCCCTAATTTTAAATGCCGCAGCTGATGTTTAACATGCAAAGAATGTGGGTTTATTTCTTCTCAGTTCCGTACTGAAAATGGGCCACTGTTACAGGAGGACACTCACTGTCAAGAAGCAGATAACGACTTAATAAATGCAGAGTCACAAATAACAGTCTGCTAGTTTTCAGACCCTCAAAGTGCCTTCAATGAAAATTAAAGTAGATATTTGGTTGATGAATAAATTCAAGTTGGTGCGACCCATCCACTCCCAGACCCACCTGAACCTAGAGCAATTGTCTTTATGAGCTTCAATATAAGAATCTAGCATGTGGGATAATGAGGCAGATGAGGTGACTGTGTCGTGGAAAGACATGGATCTCCTGTGTTGTGACTCATGACATAGTAAAATGTCTCTTCATCAAATAAGAGGAAACCACTACTGTATCACAGCTGACCTGACCTGACCTGGTAGTGGGCAAAGCATCCTGAATGACAGGATCTTTAAAGTAAGAGGAGAATGAGCTCCTCTGTGCTCCAGTGGCATGCTTGGCTAGCAGATTGAGCTTATACAGCAGTACTCAATAATGCCAAGGTTGTGAGTTTGACCCTCATCTGGAGTTGGTGCTTTTAAGTAGCATGCTTACTTCTGTTATCATGTGTTGATCCTGCAGAAAGCAGTCATAGTGGCAGCACTATTAGCATTCTTTGCTTCACCAAGCCTAAATTGCAAATGTTGCCCTTGGATGCACTGCTGCAATTCTTAAGTCATTTTAGAATGAATCTTAAAACACCCTAGCTAGCAGTCTGGCTCCTTACCTATGTCATTTGAATTGTGGGTTATACATCTACTTTTATTAATGTCAGTGACAGCCTTACCAAACCAACAGGAATTCTCAAAGAGACTGGTGTAGCCCTCATCTGCTTATCTCCAGAATCAGGGACAAATCCAGAAATAATTATGGATAATTAGGGATACTTTTTGATATATTAGTACTGTTAATCTGAGATGTACATAAAGAGAGTGTAAATTAACATCCGTAGGTTCATAGATTTATAGAAATTTACTGGGCTAAAGACCACAAGGGCCTTTTTAAGCCTAGCCATGCATCCCAAATCTCTGGCAAGTGCTGATACCCTTGATAAGTGCAAGCATGGGCCTAGGAGATGAACCATTTACAGGTTTCCTGTCTGCATTAAAGACATAGATGCCAAACCAGTGATTAATTTCTGGTTTCCCGTCCAATTGTCCAAGTTGCACTTGAATTGGGTTAGGGAGGAACTCTGTTTCATATGGATGAGGAGCCTGTTCCATAGATGCGTTAGTCTCTGGGATACATACCTATCTCTCCAGCAGGTCCTAGTTGTATCACAGTCGAGGTTTAAGTCTTTAGAATGGGTAATTCTGGTACTTTTTGTTTTGTGGGTATGCAGAAGGTCCATCAGAGTGGGGTCTGACAATGCCCTGTATGCCAGGAATAGATCTTCCCTCAAAAGCCTGTAGGAGACAGAATACAGGGATAGGGCCTTGAGGCAGTCTGCACAGGACATATTACTTACATCCTGTATTCTTTTTTAACCTCTGTGGCATTCTAGTTGTTGGATATGCCTGGTTAGGTATATACCAAAGGGGGCATTGTATTTAATGATAGGTCTGATGAATGCTGAATACAGTGGAACAATAACTTCCTTGGATTTAGATGCTATACCTCTGTTTATAAGTTGCACAAAATAGAATGATTTCCCAACCACTGCAAACATGTGATGATCAAAGGCTAGATTACTATATATGTGTGTCCCTAAGTTCCTGACTACTGGGTCAGCTCTAAGGGATGTGTTGTCAATATGATATTTACCAGGAATGGATGACTTCCCAAAGGATACTATTATGTATTTCTTGGCATTTAGTTTTAGTCCATGGCTCTGACACCAGTTGTTTGTCTGTGTCAGCCCCTCCTGGAGAACATTTGTGTCAGTGTGAGATTCAATGACAGCTCCTAATTTGTAATCATCTGCAAATTTAGTCATCCAGAGACCACTGTCTTTGGCCTTGACTTCTGAGAAGTAAATGCCAAAAAGAAGCAGTCCAAGGACTGATCCCTGAGGGACTCCACTTGTGACTGGCCTCTTTGTAGAGGAGGACTCCCCATTTCTCATTTCCTGGGTCCTGTCTGTGAGCCAGTTGGCTATCCATCAGGTGAAATACAGGTTTGTACCTAACCTCTTGAATTTGTCAACAATGCCCGAGTGGGGTATTTTGTCAAATGCCTTGGCCAGGTCAAGGTAGGCAGTGTGAATGATTTTGCCCTCATTCATTGCTTTGTTGACCTTCTCAAAGAAGTCCACCAGGTTGAGTAGGCATGTTCTGCCCTTGAAGAAAATAAACTGGGTTGGGTCCAGTGTCTGGAGGTTTACTTTATCTCTGTTGATAATCTCCATAATTCTTTCCATGTCTTTACATATAAGACTAGTGAGAGTTATGGGTCTGTAGTTTCCAGGGTCTGCAGATGGTTGACCTTTGTGCAGCGGGATGACTGTTGCCTTTTTCCATTCATGATGCACGAAGCCTGTTTGGAGGCTACAGTTAAATAGTAATTAGAGGCCCTGATAGGTCACGTTTTATGCTGTTTAGAAGGCATCCTGGGATATTGTCTGGGCCCACTGATGCAGTGTTCTTGGTTTTAGAGAGAACATTAAGGACTTGTTTCCTAGTGATAGTAGGGGGAATTATATTTGATGATATTTCCTGAGGGAAGGTGGACGGGGAGAGAGGAGTAAAGTTGGAGCTGAATTTATCAGCCAGGAGGTTTGCTATATCTTCTGGCTCAGTACAGGTGGCTTCATTTACAATGAGCTTTGCACACAACTGTGTATTGCCTTTGAGGTTGTGGACATAGCTAAAGAATGTGTTGTAGTTGTCCTTGGCCTGGGAGGCCAAACTTACCTCAAATTTGGCTTTGGTAGACTTTATTTGTCCTCTGAGTTGTTTGTTTAGTTTAATGAGAGTGCTTTTATCCTGCTGGGTGCTGCACCTCCTAATTCTTGCCATGATTTTCTTCCTCCTGCTATACATCTGATTGATTTTGTGATTCCGCTAGGGTGCCTTTTTTGAGTTTGTTCTGTACTTTTTCCTGCTGGGTACAGCTGCCTCTATGCAGCTATTAACATGCTTGTACAGGGTTTATGTGAACAGTTCTGCATAGGCAGAAGTGTTCTCAGGGTTTATGGTGGCTTGAAATTTTGCCAGGTTCTCATTTAATAGCAGAAGGTTAGCTTTAGAATACTTCCTTAATATTGCTGGTTTAGCTGGGGGTCCAGTTTTTATTTTTATTTCAAAGGAGACAATTTCGTGGTCTGACCTTACCAGGTAAGGCATTACAGTAGGGGGTCTGCAGCAGTCTCCCGTATTAGTGACAACCAGATCCAGTATGTTTGCACCCCTGGTTGGTGCATTGGCTATCTGGTCCAGAGAGTTTGTGTTTACAAAATCCAGGAATCTCTGTGCATGTACGTTTGGTGTTGTATAGGATTCCCAGTTAATAGTGGGGTAATTAAAGTCACCCATGAATATGATGTTTGGTTGGATGGTTAGTGTTTCTCATAAGTTTAAATACATGGTATGCGTTTCCTGGGTTATAGAGAGGAGAGTTATACCTTGCAAGGAAGTGTATTGGATTTTACCTATGGTGATTTGAACATGGAGCAGCTCATGTGCATTATCCTGTTTGACCAGCCTTGAAGTATACTTATTTTTGATGTAAATAGAGACACCTCCACCTTTAGTCCCTGCCTGTGAAGTAACTGGTCTAAATGTGTGGAAGGCATTATAAACTTGCACTGTTAGTGTGTTTTCTGCAGCTTTAAACCATGTCTCGACTACACAGACATCAGCATTCTTCAGGGTAAAGACAGCTTCTAGGGAGTGGATTTTTTTGCTTAGACTCCTAGCATTGAGCAGTAATACCTTTAGATTTCTCAGTTTTTATTTGCTATGTCGTAAGTACTTTCAGTTTGGCATTGCCTAAAAAAGGCACTATGGAGGAAAGACAGTGTTTTAGCGAATATTCGAAAGCCTAGAGGGGAGAGGTGCAGACCATCCCTGGCAAAGCAGCATGGTCTGTTGACCATGTCCTTCATGATGACAAACATTGCACCCCCTTAGAATGACACCAGAATCACCAGAAACTAAGCCAATTACTAAAGGCAATAAACATTTGTTCATATTGTGGCATCATCATTGGAAAAGGTAAAATGCTGCTCAATGCTAGGCTTATACCAGCCTGAGACACATATTCTGAGAGCTCTATGATGTCTCTCTTCATATAGTCTAGGGAGGTATGTCTCAAGTCATTTACTCCCACATGAACTATGATTGAGTTATATTGGGAATTGTGGTCCAATGACCTGAGTGCATGTGTAATGTGGCAGATCCTAGCCCCTGATAAACAACTGACCATAACTTTATCCTTACTCAGCCTGGTGACAGGGATATCAATGTGTCTCACAATGGAGTCTCCAATAACAAGAATGTTGGATTGTGTGATAACTTGTCTTATGGGCTTAGAAGTAGAGGCTCCATGAGATGTGGCTCTATGTGCTGATGTGGGTGTTGTTTTGAAAGAGTGTATTTGGGGCTGTTAAGGGCAATTCTTATGTGAACTTTGTCTAGGAGGTCTTTGTGGTTTAGGAAAGTTACATGTAAGTGCCTCAGGATATGAGGGTCAATATGTCTGCTTTGGATTGTGTGTGATGGGGGCAGCATGTGTACTACTGACAACCGAATTGACATCAGGAGTATTTTTATGTGAGAGCTTTGCCTCCAGTGACATTGTGTAAATACATCTCTCACATACCATATCAGCTTGTTTGAGAATTAACTGGTTGTCAGTAAACATGAGGCAATTTCTACATTGCCTCAGGATGCCCATATCCATCAAGCTGGTAACAGACAGTAGGAAAGGTCATACCCATGGCAACAGACCCTTTGTTATTGATTAGACTGTTGGAGTGAGAATAACAATCACTGTAAGGAGTATCCAGTTTGCAACTAGGTGGAGAGCACTTGACATTGCAAACTAGTTGTCCTGTGTGCAGCTAGATATTGGAGAAATTTCAATTGTTCTTTTACAGGAAAAGTGTCACTCAACATGTCTGAGTCTGTACAAAGCACTGCCAGATAATTGATGGAAAACGTATACGTAGATCCTGAAAATTTAAGGATGACGCATTTAGGCAGATATTCTGCTGAAGTTAAAAACAAATCAAGCAGTACTTACTGAAAACAAAGAATTAGCTTGTCAGGAATGATCAAAAGAGGGGAGTCGCATGAATAGCTACTGCCTGACTACTACTAATGCTGGTCTCACCACATCTTCACTCTGTTGGCATACAATGCTCTGTTCTTTCTTCTCTCACCAGAAGCAAAATGTTAGCACCAATACCAAGAAGAGAAGTAGGCCACAACCTGTTTAGTGATCCACGATCTTGTCCCAGATGAGGCAAGGGTATGTAGGCTTGTAGCCTTTTCTGGTAGATGCCTCAAATAGCACCCAGATCAATCAGGTACGTTAAGCACAGACACTCACTCTCCAATGAGAAACAGTCAGAAATCAATCATTCTGCTGCTACTCTCACCAGGATCAGAACATAAGCAGATTCCAAGCTGTCACCTATAAAGCAGTTATTAGGCTTTCTGGTGATCAGCAGTCTCCAGGAAATAATGTAACTGCACTCCTTCTCTCTCCAGAAGAAAACAAAATCACTGATCCTAAGATGACTACTGAGAGGCAAAATGTGGGCTCTCCAATAACTGGTAGTCTTGCAATAGATGCTTAAAGATAAGATGAAAAAAATGGTTTATCCTAAACACTGCAGTGTGCACTAAGCAGTTAGATATGACAGTGGGTAACTTAGGTTTTATCTGTATAACAAGTTAACTTTTAGTGGAAAGCCACTACTTTTAAAAGAGTAAGATAGATTGAAAGGGGGTGGGCACTTTGTATTCTGCTACTATATAATACAGTAGGATGGCCAATAAACTTAAATAGTTTAAGGGGAGTGATTTCAAAAAATTATAATTTTATGCTTACTCACACCAGCCAGTAAAAGGAAAGAGGGAAAGTGATACATTGTCAAATTAACATAAGGGGCAGACATCTAGAAAGACAGTGGTATGTAAGACCATCACAACAACAGGGTGGGGGGGAGGGAAAAAAAATCAATCAAATCAAAGCTCTGATCTTTTTTCATGTTAAAATATGCAGTTAAAATGCAGATAAATACAGAACACGAGTAAAACACAGTGTAAAGAAAGCAAATCAAAGTATAGAAAATATGAAAAGGAAATAAAGTAATACAAAATAGAAGAAATAAAAAGCAAACTAATCTTTCCCTCACAACAAGCTGTGGCAGAGTCTGACTGACTTAAATCTTGAGCATATCTCAGGCACTGCTGAGCAGTATGGACACTGCTGCCTTATACAGCTCTTGCAGAACACACCTGAAGATTGGAGTGATGGCCTTCTTTTGCCTCCATCACAACAAATGGACACGACTTGCAAATGACGGCATAGCAGCGGGGTCAGATCTTTCATGCCCACCTAAACCAAGTATCTCACTCAAGATGCACAAGGTAAGGGTTTCTTGGAAACTGCCACAGTGTGCCTTTCTCAAGCAACAGAAAGCATCTTCCACATCCTGTAGTAATCACAAGATTAACTCGTGCTTCTCAACAGTAAATGACAAACGGATGCAAATCAATTTACACTGCCCATGTCACTTGCAATGAGTTTCTAATGGTTAGTTCTGGCATGGATTCCATTTAAAGAAGCAGTTTCCTTCCCAGTTTGCAAATGATCACCCACCCACCCATGATCTATTTATTCTCAGTGTTGTACTGAAAATGGGTCACTGTTCCAGGAGGACATACACTGTCAAGAGACAGATAACTCAATAAATGCAGTCAGAAACAATAGTCTGCTACTTTTCAGACCAAGCAAAGTACCTTCGATGCAAATTAAAGTACATAGTTGGTTGACGAGTAAGTCCAAGATGGTGGTGAGCCATCCCCTCCCACACCCACCTGAACGTAGAGCAATCGCCTTTACGAGCTTTCAGTGTAGGAATCTAGCAGCTGGGATAATCAGGCAGACAAAGTGGCAGTGTCTTGGAAAGACATGGATCTCCTGTGTTGCCAGTCGTGACATAGTA
>NC_056739.1:479174034-479277026 GCF_019279795.1 Protopterus annectens
TTTTAATGCCTTACTGCGGCAGTGTAATTCCCCGGGTTTGCAGTTGTGGGTGCCGTCTTGGCCATACGGTTGTCCATCCATGACAATTGCCTAGTGGACACTAGTATAGGGCTGTACACATCTCACACCTGCATTTAGCATTCTCCGGTGGATGGTTTGCATTATTAGCGGAGAGTAAGCCAGGTGCTACGCACACATCCCTCCCACGGGGCGGGACGACGGATTGCCTGCGAAACAACACTGAGCCCAGAGTCTACATACCCAGAATCCCTTGACTGCAACAATCGACAGTACCCATTACACATCCTTCATGTGTGCGGGACTGTGATGTGGACGCAGTTCTATGGACCCGGTACCCTGTGTATTTCTGTGCATGTGTGCTGCATTTCATGGACAGCTATCATCAACATTGAACACGCTTGCGGTGCATATGTGTACCTGTGACGTGGTGATGACAAGGAGATCACGTGAGTAATGCAGGAAGCTAGCAGGCATTCCATGAATGGAATTTTTGGGTCCGACAATGGACACCGATGTGCATATGTGAGGTTAGATGTTGCTGGACTGTGTCCACCTGGCCAGTGCTTTTCACTGCTGGTGTATGTTCCCCAATCGCGGATGTCTGTTTGACTACCCATTCTACATGGTGCTACATAACCAGGTGATGTAGTACTGTGAACAAATGGCATACATCCAAAGATGCTGGTTAGCAACTGCTTCATATAAACCTCAGACATCCCAATGGGACATATCCGTCACTGTATTTTCAATATAACACCACCAGTACATGTTGATCACCTATGTATTCCTTTAACCATGTTGTCTTCATAGCTGGGAATGCCATAGTTTACATATCCTACTTGACATTGTGGGTGTGCCATTACTATGTGTTCCACAGGTCGCACATCTGTTCCGCTGTCTGGTAGCGGGTGCTCCTCATTCTGTTGCTGGCAGATTGAGTGCTGTGTACGCCGGTGTTGGCACGGCGGTCCGACTTTGTATGTGGAATGTCAACTGTAGTCCCTATGTGTATTTCCTGTGTCATGCCTTACCGCGGCTGTGTAATTCCCCGGGTTTGCAGTTGTGGGTGCCATCTTGGCCATACGGTTGTCCATCCATGACAGTTGCCTACTGGACACTACTATAGGGCTGTACGCATCTCACACCTGCATTTAGCATTCTCAGGTGGATGGTTTGCATTATTGGCGGAGAGTGAGGCAGGTGCTACGCACACATCCCTCCCACGGGGCGGGACAAAGGATTGCCTGCGAAACAACACCGAGCCCAGAGTCTACATACCCAGAATCCCTTGACTGCAAAAGTCGACAGTACCCATTACACATCCTTCATGTGTGCGGGACTGTGATGTGGACGCAGTTCTATGGACCCGGTACCCTGGGTATTTCTGTGCATCTGTGCTGCATGTTATGGACAGCTATCATCAACATTAAACACGCTTGCGCTGCATATGTGTACCTGTGATGACAATGCGTTCCCGTAGGCGATTAAATGTGGCATCATACTTATCTTTTGCCAATTTTTGGGTCCTACAATGGACACCACTGTGCATATGTAAAGTGTACAGCTTGTCGGACTGTGTCCTTGTGAGCAGTGGGTTTCACTGATGCTGTGTGTTCAACAATCGCAGATGTCTGCTTGACTACCCATACTGTGTAGTGCTACAGGAACCATGTTTTCCGATACCAGAACCCAATGGTGTACATCCAATGTTGCAGGTTAACAAACACTTTCATACCCACAGGTCACGATTGGAAGGTGTTGCCACTTTATTATCGGAACAACACCTCCAGACTGTGTAACTCACGGGAACTTTAGGCCAGTCGTACCGCCCATTTGCAATTGTAATTAGCAGACACGTGTCAATACATGTATGATAAGACATATTGTCATGCAGACGTTAATCTATGTTATTTGGACATTGGCTTCTGCTTTTGGCATCCGTTGCTGTGAGTGTTGCCAGTTAACATACACATTGCTTGCTCAGAGGCAGACTACACAATTCTGCACACTACCGTGGTCTCCTTTAAGGACCCTGGGCCAGTGGTCGACAGTACTGCAGCCACTGCATCAATCACATTTGCCATCTACCAGTACCTACAGGACTGCATGAACCAGGCATTCACTTACCCAACTGTGGTTCATTGTACCAATGCCAAGCATCCAGTGTGGTGTACCCCAGCCATACACAGGATGTACAACACGAGGAGGTGGCTACTACAAGGTGGAGCAGACACCTTGTGAGGTATGACACCCTTGGTCATCTGTCATAAAATTGTCCAGGGCACATTCCACAGATATACCTACATGGACCTGGCTGACAATCATACCACCTTCAGTTGCTATGCTCAACACCTGGGAGGTCACTCCCACATATGCTCTGACTGGGTTCACATAGAGGTGGAGTTTACTCAACATACACACATTGCCAACATACAGGCTGACAAGTCCAGTGAGGACATCTCCACACCCTCCCCCACACATGAGGAGATGTCTGTACCAGCGGTTTGTGGTCACCATATGTTGTGTGACACACAGGTGGGACATGCTCTCTCCAGGGTAGTGGACATAGCATCCATGAGACCAGCTGGTGACCCCACTGTGTACTCCACTATCTCATTGTGGAATTGGACCCACAGTTAGGACAGCTATTTCTTTGTAGCCTCACCTCAGGTAGGGTACCCAGGTTGTGTCGCATGGCAACTGAAGTCCCATGTCACAGGGCCAATGCCTCCACTGAGGCTGGTTATTACTGTCCCATTACCATGAGGAGACCTATCTGCAAAGACATGGGGAGGGATCATACTGCGGCTCGTACATGACTGCATAGGGGACATACATACTTTGCATCCAACACGGTTTGTCTTGTTCAGGGGTGGTTCATGCCTTTAAAGCATGGTTGACATTTTCGGGACAGTCACCGAGGCCATTACTGGGGGTGTTGCAGTCCATACAGCCTACCTCGACCTGGCAAAGGCTTTCATCACATTAGCCCCCTCAGGTATCGTTGATAAACCCATTGGCTGGGATGTGAACACATACATCACAGAATGTGTTGTAAACTGTCTATGTGACACAACCCACACGGTCATAGTTGCTGGCAGCATGTCAGACCTACTGCCTGTCGCAAGTGGTGTCCCATGGGGCCCTTCCATGGGTGCACTCCTGTCATACATCTACATTTTCACGGTACAGGCACACACAGGGGTGTTATGGGCAACATTGTTTGTAGATGACTGCAAAACAGGTGCCATAGTGGGACGGACATCTGACACAGATATCCTTCGAAGGGGCCTCCCAGATATGCATATCTGTTGTCAGGGACATGTCCCACAGCTAAATGGTACGTAATGCAACATCATACCTGTCGATAAGTACTAGGTCACCCCTGTCCAGCATATAGGTGGCTGTCCACACAGCACAGGGGTGATTACCAGGGATCAGGGGACAGAGTTTGTCGGTCACCTTTCATTCACCACACACGTTGCTATCGTGGTTCTGTGGGACTTCTACATTACCCACCTGGTTGTGCAGGGATTCACATCTACATCAGGCTAGGTCATTGTCTCCTTGTACCCATTACGTGTTACACCTATGATTTACTACATTGCCCCATTCAGACTGTATCTGACCATACACCTACAGCAGCTGGGAAGCCCTCATAGGTTCATTGTCATACAGATGCAGGATGACATCATTTTGTGTAATGCTGCCCCACTTGTAGGACCCCTGCCCCATTAAGTCACATACCTGCTGTTTAGTGTTGACCTGTGCCTGACATACAAGGCCATGTCAACCCATATGTCATGTGTATGCTTCACCTACTGTATCTGCATCCCTCAGAACCACTAGGGCAGGTGACATGAACCTTGTCATGGTCATTAATGGGATATGTTTGAGTGACACATATATCACCCAGACACTCACAATGCTGTGGATCTACATCACAGTACATGTGAGACAGAGATCCTTCCTAGCCTTGTTCACGGGTATGTTGTCCATTGGATGGAGAATTGCAGGTTTAGGCCAGGGATTACATCATTATCACTGCTTGACGGAGGTACAGCAATATCATGGATATTTTATCTGAAGCACAGAAGGTTGGCAAGGTCATCCTAACTATGGTGTAGTGTTATGGCTGAACCTGGGACGATGGCCTACCCTGTACCTATGGACGTATGAACCTATATCCATAGTTTGTCACATTTACACTTGTCTATCCCCTATCCTCTTTCTCATGTGTATATGTCTGTGGCACATGATTGTCCTCTGTATTACTTGCAGGTGTGCTGTCTACAGTGCACATACGTCACACTTGATGACAGTGTATCTGTGTCCCTAACACTGTGTTACTGAGGACTACCACACATCCTTCACTACATTAGATGCATATGTCCATTCTATTGTTCTGTAGCCTATGGGGGGGTGTTAAGGCAACAATTACACAAGTCCCTGTTTGTGCATGCTTCATGTTGGTGTTTGACCAGGCTTCGTTGCAGTCGTGTGTTGGACAGTAGTGTTTCTATGTGTTAGGCATGTGTTTTTATTGCCGGTACATCTGTGGGAGGTGTGGTTGGCACATGTTCCTCTTTGCAGAGACACACATCCTGGGGTTTGTGTCATGCATCTGCACATGGCACGTGCCATATATCCTGTACTATTCCCACAGTCGTGTATGCCTTCATGCAGTACTACTGCATGTTACTGGCTGTTTGTATGTGGTACACATGGTGATTGTGATGGTTGGCTTGACCTATTCCCATGCTAGAACATACACATCTGTCAATTACGTTGTTTAAATCAGACTGTAACACTCATTCGTCTTTTAAAAATGACAGTCACTAACACAGGATGCTGAGATTAACAACGTTTTACTACTGTGCACCAGGAGGCAAATAACTTTGCAGTACAAGTTTACACATTTGTTTTACTCTATACATGTAACAGCTGTATGACTATTGTGTTTACAATCATCTTTATCACACATTAATGATGTGGTCAGGCACAGGGCATTTACATCACTATAGTCCACAATATTGTATTCCTACAACAGTGCTGAGGTAATGCTTATTAAATATTTTCCCATGAGGATAGCACAGCCTTGCGAGCGACATAGTCAATTCGAATGTACTTTGGTAAATTCTGCTCTGTCACGGTTACAACACTGTTCAGATCCGGTCGTCACTTAATTTCCTACTAGGTTCCTTTGTCTCTCTGGTGAGCAGCTGTACTCTGTGTTAGATAGAACTCACAAGGCCATCCTACTCAGTGGAAGGATGAGAGATATACCTGTACATACATTTATTATTTTCTAACCCAGCAGATGACTAATGCTGAATGACATACACCTGCTGCACTGGTTACTGCCAGGGTCAAGGTTCAATCACACTGCAGCTACACTACGGGCAATTACATGCATGATAAGCTCTACTGCCATTTTGTAATATAGAATGATATGCATTACACAATATTTGCTTCTAAAGTAGCAGGTCATATATATGTTTAAATATATATTTTGCTAACATTCCCCCTCCTTTGATTGCTTCTATTCTATCCAGAAACATATACAACATTATTGCATTCCCTAGCCTCTTCCTGTCTGGAACGTTTAACTAGGCAAGTGATTTGTTGTACATTTCAGAAAGGATTTCATTTTGTATTGACAAATACCACTACAGCTCTTGATACATAGTCTCGGTTACAGATACGTCGACAGTGTCCCTGACTAATACTTACATGCAAAGTATCCCGCAACAGACACATGCTCCCAATATGAGCAGAACTACAGAAATGGCAATCAAGATATTCAGTATGACTGAACCCCATCCACCAAATGGTTTGTGGAAATGGTTTGTCAGTGGGTTTGGGCCTGGTTCCGCCATGGTTAACACCTGCTGTATTACCTCTGGGTGTGCGTTGGTTTAGTTCTTATTATGTGGTACTTGGACACAGCGGTCTTCTTTGATAAGCGCGCACGTAGCAATTCTCGACGCCAGGGTGCAGTCGTGCGCTATTACATTTCGTGACACAACAGTTCTCATTGCATCCAGTTCATCGGTCACAAGTTCAAGAGCGGAGAGTCACATTGATCATTCCTCCGACAGGTCTTGATGACTTCCTGTGTTCCCTGATTGATTTCACTACTCCACAAGCTGGGAGTGTTCCAGGCCAAGTTATGACGCTGTCACTCAAGTCCATATGAATCGATATTCCTTTATCTCTTGCAGAAGAATGCATTTTCAGAACAGCTTCCATTTCACCCACTGGATTAGTAGGTTTCTCGACTGTGTTCCCAGTTCTTTGAGCTATATGTGTTATAGTTCGTTTCGTACCCAGAGGCAATTGTGCAG
Source organism: Protopterus annectens (assembly GCF_019279795.1). Taxonomy (NCBI): domain Eukaryota; kingdom Metazoa; phylum Chordata; order Ceratodontiformes; family Protopteridae; genus Protopterus; species Protopterus annectens. The sequence goes on from NC_056739.1 coordinate 479,180,403, forward strand.
AATGTCATGTGAGTGGAGCCAGATAACCCAAATAACAACTGGCGGACCAATTCCCAGGTAACCATTCATATGCTTCTTTCCCACCAACAACATAACAATATTCTTCTTTACTACTGATGCGGGTTACCTCTGCATGTAACATTTTCCTGTGTATGACAGAGGACTGTTTCTACAATTCAGGATGTTTCTGCACATCCTTCCACATTGTTCTCATGAAGCTTCAATACAGATCATGAATGGTGCTACAAGTAGTACTGTGATCTTTGGCTGTTATATGACATTTCTAAGACACAGTTATGTTACAAATACTCCCACCAACTTGAACTATATCATGTTTATGGCAACAAACAATTACTTTTTGTGTAACAGGTTAGTACAGTGCCACTTTGTCCTGTGATCTCACAGAACCTGTATCACAGTGTAAATATACACAAGTCTCAATCTATCCCCAAGGGGACAACATACATGGGAAGTCCTCCATATGATGTAGGTATGGCAGTACAAACACAGCAATTTAAAATGTTCATAGTCTGTACATGCACACGCGTCATGCCTAGGTATGTGTTGACATTTGGAAGCCACTCTGGGGCCAGTTCATCACGTATCACCATTTGTATCCGTGTATTTATATGCAGGTATAGTCCCAGCACATGTAAATTGAACACAAACATGGCTAATAGGTGTATGATCAGTAAGACAGTAAACCAAATGTCTTAGGGGTTGCTTTGTATTGTTATACAGTCTGGCCCGGGTGATTCAGTCTGTATGGTATATCAGCTACGAGATGTAAATCAGACTTGATATTCTTTACCGGTTTGTAAAATGTGTGGAGAACCCTGGATGACCTCTCCGCAAACGTTACTGCAGTAGGTGTTGCCAACAGTACCTGGTACAGACCTTCACACATTCCACTTGACTAGTATGTTCTTTGGATAACAGTGACATACACACAGGATACTGGTGTCAGCTATGCGTCCGGCTTCGCTTGCTCTTTATCTGTAAAAGACTAACTGCAAAACAGTGTTATTGGTTAACAGTCCTCTCATGTCACCTGCTAATGAGCCATCCACCTCCGGCTCTGCATACATTACAGCTATCCACTCTGGCACATGATATGCCATTCCACATACTACTTCGAAGGGGGTGAAACACTTTACATTTGGAACTGTTGTCATGCTCAGCAATGCTAGAGGTGAACAGCAAATGAAACTCGTCTGGGTGTCACCCACCAACCTCCTGTACTTATTTCTCGGGATCACATTGTACCGCGCCACCAGTCATGCTGACTGTGGGTTGTACATGCAATCTATATTCATGGAAATACAAAATAATCCCCCAAGTTGTGTGATTGTCTGGTTCACTAAATGTGTTCTATTGTCACTGTAGCTTCTTTACAGCATGCCAGATCTAGGGATACTTTATTTTACTGGCACCTTTGCCACTGCTGCTGCATCCGGATTCATGGTTGGGAATGCTTCTACCCATTTTGATTATATATATGTGTAATCACTAAACAGTATCTGTTCCCTTCACATTTATTCAGATGTATGAACTCCATACAAATAGTACGGAACGGTTATGGTGGTGTAGGTAAACTCACTCCCTTCGGTTTAAATGCTCCCTGTGCATGATATCTACTGCAAATGTGACACGCTGCTCATGATGTCTGTATGTGGTTCGTAATTCCGTATGTTAGGGGTATTCTGTTAACCAAATGTACCATCCCCCCTGTTGAGACATGTGTCTACCCATGGCTCCACAAAGCCGCATATCTGAATACATTTGACGTTAATATTGGCTTTTGCACTGTGGATATGTGCATTCCGTGTTCAAGGATTGCTCCTTGTCATACCCACGTCGGCTTTTCTGCTTTCGTAGTTGATGTTTACATTGTTTGTAAAACGTCGACATCTCAAATGTCTGAGGATTGTCATTCCCCATTCAAACTAACACTTTCCAACTGTGAGGCTGATTGTTTTGCAGCTGCATGAGCTCATGCCTTACCTTTCCTACTGTTATCCTGTTGCTTTCTATGACCTGCGCATTTACAATTACCTACTTTAGTGGGTGACTGACTGGAATCTAATGCATTCAAGATCAATTGCGCATGATTAATCGGTTTACCGGTGGATGTTATCATTCCCCTATTCTTCCACTGCTGCTCATGAACATGCACTGTACGGACAACATACTGACTATCGGGACATATGTCCACACATCAGTTTTTCGCTACAGTACAAGCACGTGTTACAGCTATCTATTCTGCTGCGTGAGCAGACACGTTATGCTGCAAGGTTTGGGCGTCCACAATCTCATTACCAATACCTACTGCATAACCTACTTGATTCGTTCCTGTAGGACTCTGTCTACATGATCCGTACACATTAACTGTCACCTCTGCATCATCTAAGTGTATCTCAGTGATATCATGTCTGTGTGTAGTTATTTCATCCATTTCGTATAGGCAACTGTGTGGTGTGCCATACACAGGTGTCGGACGTGACGTTGATAGGTTTAATGTTGTACAACGTTCAATCACCATATGAGGTTGACTCAGTGGTATGGTCAAACAAGACAAATGTCTAGCATGGGTCAGGAATGCTATCTTCTCTTGCAGCCGAATGATCGCAACTGCATGAGACATTCTCACAGTGAGAGGGTGGTATGATAACATTAAGGCCGGGGCCTGTACTTCCATGGGTGCTACAACAACTGCCTGTACACAATGTGGCACTGACCATGCCACAGTGTCCAACTGCAATGAGTACTAAGCTATGGGGCGTTGCTTACTTCCATGCTGTTGCATCAAGACTGACGTCATATATCTCCGCTTACAATCTACGGTCTGACAACATGTGTTATGATTATTCGGGAGACCTAATACAGATGTTTAAGCTATCAATCGTTCTAGTCTGCAGACAGCTGTCTCTGCTACTGTAATCCAGTGTAGTATGTGTTGTGCTGCCATAGGTGTATTAAACATTAAGGCAGACATTACAGCGGATTCCAAAGCATTGTTTGGTAACCAGGTTTGACAAATGTTAGTCGGCCAAGAAAGGACTTCATTCCCTTCTTGTTAGTTGGCTTGGGTGCTTGTGACATTGCTACCTTCCTGTCGTTATGTAATGTTCTACCATACTTGGATACCACATATCCCAGGTACTTGACCTGTATTCTCTGTAGTTGCAATTTATGCTTGCTTACTTTATGTCCCCGTTCTGCTGAATATCTCAATAATGCTATTGTATCTTCCATACATTGCGGCTGGGTAGGTGCCGCAAGCGGAATATCATCCACATAAAGTAGAACTTGACTGGCCCCGGGTGGAATAAACACCGAAATGTAGCTAGCCATCTCCTGTGGGAATATCGTTGTACTTTCACAGTATCACTGCGATAGCCGGGTATGGCTGTATCTGTTACCCTGCATGTACATGCAAAGCAATACGGACTATCTGGATGTATAGGCATTGCAAGAGGAGCAGAGCTTATATGTACCACGGTAAGATACTTCTGTGGCGTGTTTATAGCATTCAATATTGTGTGTGGGTCTGGCACCATCGGTACCCTAGGTATTATTACATGATGTACAGCTTGTAAATACTGTACCATCCACCATTCCCCCTTTGTTTTCCGATCAGAAGATACAGGGGTATTGCAAGGTGAATAGCGATTACTTTGTAGATGGGGAATTCCCTCTGTGACTTTACAGATATCTTCTGGTGTCCACGGTCTATACACTACGGGGGTTGGGTCCTGGCCTTCCTGTCCTGCATGAGGGTTCGGTACTTGAATTAATTGACAGATATACTCACTCTGTTCTAGTGACTGTCTTCTTACTCGAGTGTCCCTAGGTATGTTACGGGTTCGGGATGTGGTTTCAATAGCTTCTGTTACATGTGGTCATTCTGATACCTCTGTTGCCACGGGATAACGTGTGGGGACTAGCCTGCCCTCCCGCTTCATATCCTGGATGTGGTATCGGAGGTGGTAGGGGGGGGGGGGGGGCTGTCGCTACTACTGTATTATGATGTTCTCTGTGTACGTATGATGCTTTCTCATTTGTAGTGTTCTGTTCCCTTCGGTTCACTACCTCAATCCACCTATGTGCATGACGGATACCCAATTGTCGCTGTTTTGTCGCCTGCACATCTTAGGGCTGCCACCTTTTCAAATGCACAATGTGCGACATTACTGTTCGGAACGTGTAATTTGCAAGGGAAATGCATACCCACGGCCAGTACATAGGACAGGATTTCACTTTTTGCCAGGAGAGCTACCAATTGTTGTAGCATTTCATTTGCTTATTCTGTTTATTATGATATTTTGTTGTTCCAGATACAAACTTACTGTTTTATGCTACCATTTAAAAACAGATCTGGGAAATCTTTGTCCTGAGATGTCAGGACATTTGCCATTTGTTTGGTTTGTTTGCAGGACACAAGTGGCCAAAGAGGGACTGTCCCTCACAGGGGGGGACAGGTGTTTACCCTGGAACATGTGCAGCACATTTTCAGGGATTACAATGTTTCTGTAACGATATTTTGTCTAGTATACCATCAGTGTCATATTTATTACCCTTTTTTACTGACTATCTCACATTATGTGCTCTCTGCGATTGCATATGGTTCACGTCACCCGTCAAACGCGGATCACATGATCTGTTTGTTCCTTAATCTCCCATATCCTCTACACGACTGCTACGTACCCTTCTCTCGTACCACGTGGTATCTCCTTCCCTGTATCCACTGTAGTGTCTACAATGACTATTTACTCTGGTGTGTGTTCCCCTGACCTATGTCCAGATTTAACACTATTTGGATTGGTCTTCGACCCGCTATCACAACTGTTAACAGAAACACAATGTAGTCTGGTCCCTGATCTACAATAGAGACAAAGAGGCAAACACTCCTTACCTGAGCCTCCTGCTTAAGGCTGCACGTTTTCTTCTTGGGATCCAGTTTTCCGCTTTTCAGCCACAGATCAGACAGTAGACAGCCTCTTTCCACACAACAATTCAGTCGGAGGTCTTTTCATTCATGAAGAACCATTTAGGCAAATTCTCCTGCGTAGATGTCTAACCACCCATGCACTCTGACCTGTAGCTTACCAAGGGAATTCCGGATTACAAGGATCACAATGTCAAATAAGTGGTTAAAACCAGACTGTAGTTATCAGTAGGCTTTTCTAAGTGACAGTCACTAACACAGGAGGCTCGGGTTCACAACGTTTTAGTAGTGTACACAGGCAGGCAAAATAATATACAGTCCAAGTATGAGAGATTTGTCTGACTCTATACAGTAAGCAATGTCTTTATATAATGTTTACAATCAGCTTTTGCCCACCTTACTGACGTGGTGGGTCACAGGGCATTTCCATCACTATGGTCCGCAATAGTCTATACATACGTGGGTGCTGAGGTCGTGCTTTTCAAATGTTTTCCCATGAGAATAACACAGCCTTGCAAGGCACCTGGTCAATTACTGTGTCCTTCTGTGCTTGTTGCTGTTTCAAGGACCCTGCACTGTTCTGATACAGTAGTCAGTTAATTTCTTAATACGTTGCTTTGTCTCTCTGGTAAGGAGTTGTACTCTTATCTTCGATAGAGCTCACAAGGCCATCCTCCTCAGGGGAAGGGGTGATGTTATGCATGTACATACATTTATTGTTCTGTAACCCAGAGGTTAATTAATGGTGAGAGACATAAGCCTGCTGTACTGGTTACTGCCAGGGTCAGACTTCCATCACACTACAGCTTAGCTTCAGCAATTACATGCAGGATCAGTTCTACTGCCATATTGTACGGTACAATTCAATGCATTATATAGTATTTCGAGTCTAAACTGGCACTTCATATGTGTTTCTATATATATTTATCGAACAACATCCATCCGGCCATATGCATGTGGTTCCGTCCTTTACCTCGACCGTGTGTATTTGGCCGTCCAGCAATGCTACTGTCCACATGTGATGTCCCACCTTCACCTTCTTTGCCTGTGGCACCCTGTTAGGACGTCCTGTTTGGTAGGCACGTGTTCCGCTATATGTGGTCGACTTCTCTGCATAGCTTATCATCGATGCGGTGGTTCAACTACCCGACTTGTCCACATGTGTACAGTTATGTGCACCGTGTCGTATGCAAAGCTATATGGTTTGGACGGGTACATACCACATGCGGGATGTACACATTCTGCAGACACATTCACATGCAGCCATTTCCATATGTGTACCTGAAGTGGGTTGGTGACATGTGGGGTACGTATTTGCCCGCGTGGCATTGCCTAACACAAACATCTTACCACATTTTAGGTATGCACACTGTGTGTAGGTGTATAGCTGCACACGGATGCTAGCAGGTTTGGGTGCACAGGTGTACATGGGTGGGACTGACATGCTACAATGAGGCTATTGTGTATTACATCTGAATGCATGCGTTCTGCTTCTGGATATTACACTTCAACATACGCCATCCAGTGTATGCGACAGAGACGTTGCTGGGTGTGGGATATGTTGCTATGCACATGTTTTCCTGTGTTTAAGGTATCTTGATTCCTTCCTGTTATTATGTCAACACAGCTACCCGGCTATGTACTCTCACTACTGCTTGTGACCATTCTGGTTGGCACCTTTTCCAATGCCCATAGTGGGACATGTTTTGTGGAAACTTCGGATTTTGCAGGACAACACATACCCACGGCAAGTGCACTTGACAGAACTTCACTTGTTTGCCATACTATACGCTTATTCTGTTAGCATTTGGGTTCCTTATTCAGTTTCTTATGCCATGTATGTGTTTCATATACGAATTATATGTTTTATGCTACTATTACATGTATATTGCGGGAATATTTTTGGCAGGGGATCTCCGGTCATTTTCCATTTTTTCGAATTTTGCAGGGACACAACTGTCCAATGAGGGACTGTCCATGGCACATTGGGACAGCTGGTAACCCTGCTGACCATGCCCATGTCGCTACTGGGGTGGCCACCTTTTCCAGTTGCCAGGGCGGGATATTTCCGGGAGCCACATCTGACTTCACGGGCAGACACATACACACGGTCACTATATAGCATAGAACTTCACTTGTTTGCCTAAATAAAAGCTTATTGTTGTGGCAGTTTGGTTGCTTATTCTGTTTCTTGTGACATTTAGGTATTTCAGTTACGGAAATAACCGATTCATGCTACCATTACATTAAATACGGGATATCATTATGTCCTACAATCTTAGCACATTTCCCATTTTTAATAATTTTTTTCAGGACACGGATGCCCATAGAGGGACTGCCCCTCGCAAAGTGGGACAGTTGGTGACCTTAGTCGCTACTCCTATGTCGGTGCGGCGCGCTGACATGCTGCTGTACACCTTCTCTGGGTATGCACACTCACAGTACATTGCGGGTCGGACACGGTATTACGCGTATCCTTTGTTCTTTGGACAGGTACAGTTCGGGCTGCGTGGGTTTTATTTGCTTCTCTGTTTAGTTGGCACGGGTACTTTGTTGCATATTCTGCGTACATTTCATTCTGCACGGGCCATGGCTGCTGCCATTTCTATTCTGGGCGGACTATGGCAGCCAGCACTTTAGGTTGCTCTTCGCCTGCCTGCTTAGACACGCCTACTGACGCATCCTACTTGGGCTCGCTCACGTACACTACGCACGTGTCTGTGGTGACGGTGCACTCTCATTAATATGCATATGGCGCTACTACGCCGGCTATTCACTGCACCGCCAGCGCAGACCTTACGCCGGCCTTGCGCCGAGCTTCATGAATCCCGGGGTTTGTGTATTTTTTTTCCTTTGCAATATTTTATTCAATTAAAACTCAATATGGATTCCTTAAATGAGTATGCAATTAACGATTTGCTAATGCACAAGTATATTGTACAGTATAATAAATGCTATGCATATTTAAAGGTAACAGCTGAAAACACTGGTGATGTTTGTTCCTCGTGTCAAAAGTTGGATGAATTGCTTACCATTGTTAGAAGCAAATCTGGACTTAATGATGATGATTGCACATGTGCAATTGGCATAGTTTGGAGAACTGTTGTATCATATTAATGACTGGACTGATGAACTAAATAATGTTAGGCATAGAACAAATAGAACAGATTTAAGAAATGATGCATCTAGTTTCTGCAAAGAACATTCAACTCCTATGAAACATGATGTGGCCCCTGAGAACTATGGAATTGTGGCTGCAAGTACTCAGCAATCTGAGGATTCAGTTTGTTTAGAAGGAAACAAAAAAGAAAGAAAGGAAGAAGTTCACAACAAATAACAAGGAAGAAAAAGAAACTGACTAATGACTGTAAAAGAAAGCGAATACGTAGTAAAAAGGACACTGCTTTGTTATGTAACACACTGGTGACAGGGAATGAAGATATCTGTCTATCAGAAAACCCTCAGTCTACAGGAAAAGGCATCACCTTTCCAATGGAAAAGGTAGAAAAAAGAGGCAAGGGGCAGGTGAAAAGGAAGAAATCAAAACTGAATGTGGAAGGGTTGAAGAACATTATGTAAGAAAGAAGAGTAAGACAGATGTTGACTACATGGCTCAAGCTGTGGATTTACAATGCCAGCTGGATAAGAATTTAATACGCAATGAAAACAGTGGAATTAATAAGACTAATAGTGATGAAGATCTATCCTTTATAACAAGTGATAGAGCAGAAATGACTGTATTAGAAGCTGAAGATTCTTCAGAGATGGTCAGCAAAGATATTCCTGTAATTGGAGATTCAGTTATTAGAGGAACGCATACTTATATTTGCAGAGATGATAATGAACATTGAGTAGTGTTATGCTTCCCAGGAGCAGAAATAGAAGATGTGAAACAAGCCTTGGAATGCCTTAATGTAAGGAAGTATGGATCTGTTTTTATTCATGTTGGTACAAACAATGTCACCAACAAAGATTCTCTGACTGTTAGTCGGGAACTGACAGCCATCCTAGAAAGTATAGCTTGTACTGGTGCTAGGACATATTTTTCACAAATCACCTATAGAAAAGATAGTCAGGTCACTGTGAATGAAAATATTTTTTGGATAAACACCTACATGGAAAAAATGTCCTGTTTTAAAAAATGGAAATGTGTAGAGCATCCAAGCCTTCTTTTGGGCTCACATGTGTTCAGACAGGATGGTGTGCATTTGTCTAGATCAGAGAAAATAATTTTTGCAGCAGATATTTTGAAATATTTGACAAACACTAGCCAGGATTTTTGCCAGGTCAAAAATGTAACCGTTCACAGATAGCAACATTTGATGCATCTCTGATGGTTGCTAAATGCTAGGAGCGTTAATAATAACGTTTTTTTTATTAGAAAATGTGCTATATTCTCACAAGATTGATGTTGTTACAGTTTGTGAAACATGGTTAAAGGACAATGAATGGAAATCAGTTCTGTCAGCGTATAAATGTTTTTACTGTAACAGACATTCTAACAAAAAATCAGGTGGAGGTGTTATGATAGAGATTAAAGATAGCTATGAGACTTGTGATTATTAAATGTCCAATGATAACACCAGTACTACAGACTGTGTAACTGTGACAATAAAGACAACCCTGGAACATATTACAATTGTTGGAGTGTACAGACCACCAAAGTCAAGTGCAGATGACCTAGAGGAATTCATACATTTCTTACCTGAAACACAGGAGGCAAGAATAATATTAGCTGGGGACTTAAATTTACCAGAAACAAACTGGAATAATATTGATTCAACAATGTTAGTAAAGGAATTATTCACAGAGCATATTCAGGAACAACAAATGCTTCAGATTGTAAAAAAACTACCAGGGCACAGAATATACTAGGTATTGTTTGTGTTCCCAAAGAAATTACTATAACTTCAAATCAAGTTTTACCTCCCTTGATGTGCAGTGATCATGGGGTCATAAAGGTTAATCTGTTGCTAGATAATTCTGCCAAATTGAAATCTAAGCCAATGCAGAGAAGGTTAATTACAGATTATAGGGAAACAAAACAGTTACTATATAAAACTAACTTGAGTGAGGTGTTTAGTGGAAAAACTGCAGATGGAATGTGAAAATTTTGAAAGAGAAATTGAGTGCAAAAAGTAATAAAAAATGTTTAACATCAGGATCTAGGCATGCTACTTCAGGGGGGTATATTTCCATAAGAACAAGATACCTGATTATGGTGAGAGACAAAAAATATAAGAAATGGAAGAGAGGTCAAACTACAACTTTGAAAACTGAAATAAATGAGCTGGACAAACAGATTAAGCATAGTACTAGACAAGATCAAGAAAAATTTGAAGAAAATTTAGATAAAGATATTGAGCATAATAGGAAACCTTTTTATAGATACATAATATGTGGAAGGAGTAAAGATACACAGATTGATAAACTGTGCAGATTCTAATATTTATTCTCAGACACAACATATTATAGATAAATTTACAAAATCTTATGCAAAACATTTTGGCTCCACAAAAGGGGTGATAAGTTGTCCTAATGACATCCAGGTAACCCCAGGTACTAGAATCAAATTAGATTATATTGAGAAAGAACTGTGCAAACTGGACCCAAACAAAGTGCAGGAGGAGACAGAATAAGTAACAAAGACTTGAGAACACTTAAGCAAGAACTTACACTGCCATTACATCTGTTATTCACTAGGTCATATAAATATGGGGAGATTCATCAAGATTGGAGACAAGCACTTATTAAACCTGTCTTTAAGGGAAAGGGGAGTAGGACAAACCCAGAATCATATAGACCTTTAAGTCTACTTTCATGTTGTGGAAAAATAATGGAGAAGGTAATACTGGATAAGTTATTGTCAGAACTGGATAGGTTGAGACGTGAAACCATAAATCAGCATGCATATGTTGAAAATAGATCTGTTACCACCTGTAACATTATGTTCTATAACAATATAATAACAGCTATGAATGAAAATTTGTGCTGTGATGTGATTTATATAGATTTAACTTCAGCATTTAACCGAGTCATGCACAAAACACTGATCAATAAATTAGTGCAACTAGGTATTGATGTACTGTTGATAAGATGGATAGCTGCATGGCTTACAAATAGGACATGAAATACCAACTGAAACACTAAGTCCAACAGTCCACAGTAGAACAGAGTATTTTTAAACGTAAAACAGGTTAATTAAAACTTGAAATGCTTTTCGTCACCAGAAGTGTGGTGACTTCCTCAGAAATGCAAGCTAAGTTAGTGCAACACTTATCACACAACACAGCACGGCACATGAAAAAATGAACCAATCAATGAGATACTTCATTTAAAGAAATAAACATATTAATGACAATGTCACAATAATGAAAATCTTAAAAGATGTAACACTCAATACAAACTATTACAAATAGTCAAGTGAACATTTGTTTATAAAATAAATATAAAAACGCTTACTGTTTATTTGTAAAGAAATTGATCTATTTATAAAAATCCATAATTAAATACTCCTATTTATATTTAAAAACAACTAGTGTGGAAAAGTCAACCTTTTACTAATAAAAAAACAAACTTTATTCAAACAAAAACATCACCTGATTAAACTTTTAAGTTTTAATAAACAGGAGAATATAGCCAAAACAATCATTGACTTAAATATTTTGTAAAGGAAGTTAAACCTATCTCTTCTTTTGGGGAACTCTGTGTACACAGACAGACTATTTAAAATAGCGAGTACCTTCAACCCTCCACTTCATCCAGTATTGAGTGTTTTCGAAAATGTGTGTGAACTTGACTTTAGGTATTTGGCACAGATGTATACACTCTCTGGGGGTGATACTTCTAAGAAAATTAATGTCAGTTATGCACAAGCTCAAGCATTAAAACTTTTAAGTTCCCTACAAGTGAGAGTAGTCAAACCTGTCAAAGGGGGTGGGCTTGCCGTATTTGATATCACTGATTACAATCAGCTGTTGGACTTACTTGCCATGTCCTATTTGTAACACTATCACACACCAACTGGACAGGTGAAATCCTTGGTTACAGTGAAGGTGTCCCACAGGGCTCTATACTAGGCCCTTACTTGTTTAGATTGTATCTTTCAGACCTTACTTTTTCATCTGAGGTATTCTACAATCTATATGCTGACGACCTGAAATTGGGTAAACTGATAACAGTGTTACAGATAAGGCATGTCTGCAAAATAATTTGTCTAAATTGACCATTTGGGCACAGGAGAATAATAAGTTGATAAATACATCAAAAGCTAAGCATATGAGATTTGGAAGACATAAACTGAAAGGTGAATATTTAATATAGCACACAGTGATTGAAACTTTAGACCCATTTAAGGACCTGGGTATATGGTAGATTCAGCTATGAGTTTTTCTAATCATATCAACCAATTGGCTAATGATAGTTATAGAACTATAGGTTGTATAAAAAGATTTATAAAGTCTAGGAAATCAAACATAATTAAGTAATTGTTTTTTAGTTACATTAGACCCGAACTTGAGTATGGAATAACAATATGGAAACCCTATAGGAAAACAAGCATGAATAAACTGGAAAGAGTACAGTGGAAATATCCTAAGGGCATCCATTGATGTGAAAATCTAAGTTATTATGAAAGACTAAAATATCAGAACTTGTACATTGTCTCTTACAGATATTTTAAGAGGAGATCTTATTCAGGTATATAGGGCATTTAGCGACAACTACTTCTGGGAATGTTTGGGGTTATCAAAAAGAACTAGAGAATCATCAGATAACCTATGTAGAAGACTCTGTAGGAATGAGAAGTGTACTAATTGCTTTTCAGACAGAGTAGCTGATGCTTGGAACAGACTACCAAATTACATTAAAGCAAGTACTAGTTTAGATATTTTTAAGAACAGCCTGGGCATTTATTATGGGAACCAGTGTTTTGGCATATTGGCAAGCTAGAAGGGTTTTAATGCCTGTGCTTGAACCATTTATATGTATGTATGTATGTATGTATTAACAGTGCCTTATTTGGAAATCAACTCAGTTTTGTTTTTGTTTTCTTTTTCGCTATAAATCATCTCAGTATACAATGAGATTAAACTTTTTTAAGTAATTCCTTAATATTATTGCTGTTAGTTAACTATTTGCTCTGTGCATTAAATGATTTTTAAACAGCATTTATTTATTTCTATTTATTTAACATTTGTTTGCCAGGAAAGTCAACTGGACACAGGTCCTTTTTCAGTGGAGGTCCGGGGAGAAAAGCTCCATGAGTAACAATAAATTTTAATGTACACATTACAATAATCAATAAAGTATAAAGTAAACAAAATGTAGTATACATAAGAAAATACAAATTTGTTACATCTTGACAACAAAACCTAGGCTTTAAACATAGCTAGTACTATTTGCAAAGTATGACTTATGTCAAGATATAAGGTTAAGACCGGTCAGTAGGAATAAAGGATTAAACACTGGGGAAGAAGTTGGATATGGTTGGGGTATACTGTGATGTATCAGAGCATTCATGAGGGGTTAGTACAAGAACATAGCCAGTTATTTTTAGATAAGGTTTAAGTGTTGGCTTAAAGTGGTTAGTGGATGAGATTGAGAGAATGGATTTAGGAAGGGAGTTCCATATACGAGATATATAATTGGAAAATAAAGATTCTCCTGCAGTGTTGTTGGCCTTGGAGATGGTGAGTAAGTTCTTATTCATAGAGTGAAGTGGTCTGCTGGAACTGTAAGGAAGGATGAGATTTTATAGTGCAGGGGTTCTGGCTGGTTGTGTTACAGTTTTGTGAGTTAGAGAGAGTTGATTATAAAGAATGTTGGGAAGCTCAAGCCAGTTTAGTATCCTTAAAGCTGTACAATGATATGTTCTATATGGGCAGTCAGATGCAAACTTAGCAATTTTATTATGACATGCTTCTAGCTTAGATAAGTCAGTTTTCCTTAGAATAGTTAAAATTGGAGAGGCATATAGTAGAGTGGAGAGCAAATGGGTTTCTGCTAATTTACTTTTGGCCATTGTAATCAGGAAACCTTTTGTGCCTATATAGACTTCCAAGATTCTTGTGGGTTTTTTTTATAGTTAGGGAGACATGCAAATCAAAATTTAGGTTATTGTCAATTTCCACTCCAAGAAGCTTTGTATGGGTTGTTGGGGAAATGACAGTATTGTCTTTGGATATTATGTTAAATGGTGGCCATGAGAGAGATGTCTTGTTAGGCTGGAGGACTAATAATTTAGTTTTGTTTGGGTTCAGGATTAGATGGGTATTGGCTAACCATGTTTCAACAGATGTGAAAGATTCCTGTGTTTGAGAATGAAGAGCTGATAGAGAAGTGGCAGCACAGACAAGTGTTGAATCATCTGCATACTGTATTTTAGAACCATGTGGAGTAGCTGTGTGTAGATTATTAGTAAATAGGGAGAAAGGGACAGGGCCCAAGATAGATCCTTGGGGGACACCAATGGATTAAGGAAGGCATGGAGATATGTCGCCCTGCCATAGAACAGATTGTTGACGGCCAGATAAATAGTTATGAAACCATGCTGTGGCAGATGGTGAGGATAGTTCAGTTAGTACATCTATTAGTTTAGAATGGGAGATCATATCAAAAGCTTTTGATAGGTCTAGAAAGATGGCAGATACAAAGTTGTTGTTATTCTTGTGATGGTTTATGGTATTAGTAAAGTATAAGAGAGCTGTAGTGGTACTATGTGATGGGAGAAGCCCATGCTGAATGTTTGAGAGAAGGTTATTTGTTAGTAGGAATTTCATGACCTGGAGATGAATACACCTTTCAAGTAGGAAAGAAAGAGGTGAAAGAATAGCAACTGGCTGATAGTTTGTCATTTCTGTGGAAGGTACCCCTTTATGAAATGGGATTACATGGGAAATTTTCCAGAGTTGAGGGACCATGTGGATGTTTGGGGTTGGTCTAGTAGATTTTCCTTGGTGAAGGATTGAGTTTATAGCTGGCCAGAGATTTTGAGGGTTTTTTTGATATGTGTTTATTACCATAATGGTGCAGTAAGTATGAATTAAGAGACATTAATCACTAACAAAGAAAAAAAAAAAGAATAAGATTTGATTATTTAGTTGCTAGTTGATTCTTTGAGAGATGATTTTGTTGTGGTAGCTGAAGTCTCAGTTTTTGTTTCTTCTTTTTGACATCATTCCATGTATTTTTCTCAGATGTTCTCTTTAAAGTAGACAGGAAAAAGTCCTTATCCTCTGGGATGGTCATTAGGTTACTGTTTGTTATAAAGTAGATAGCTTCATCCAGGTTATTAAAGATTCTTGTACCAGAAGAAAGGTGCATTTTGATTTTTGCTGGATACAATATTTGGGGTCTGATGTTATTTTGTTTCAGATGTTTAACCAGTGGCCAACACTTCTTCATAATTTCCAGAATTCTCACAGAGTAGTCATTGTCAAATCTGATGGGGTGTTGGTTAAATTTTAATGGGGCTTTCCTCCAAGCTGTTTTTAACGCTAGTTCCTTATCAAGATAAGACAGGAATTTTACAACAATAGATCTTGGTGTTACTGTGGGGGATGTGGGCACTGGCTTACCAATTGCCCTATGAGCTCTTTTTATATCAAATGAGAGCCCTTCTTGCAAGTCTAAATTTTTGGGAATCCAGTTATTCAAAAATAAAATCATGTTCTTACCTTCTGTTTTCTCTGGTACTCCAAAAATTCAAATATTGCATCTTCTCTCCCGATTTTCAAGGTCATCAATTTTATTCATTAGCCATGTGTTTTGTTTGAGAAGAAAGTCTGTGTGCAGTTTATCCTCCTTTAACCTTCCATCTGTGTCGGTTATGGTGGTCTCCAAGTCCATTATTTTATTCTGATGTTGAAAAAGGTTCCTAAAAACTTCAGTTTGTTTAGAACTATTCTCACTTAAATTCTCCAGTTTTTGTTGGAAGTCATCTATCTTTAGTGATAGTGACTGTAGAGTGGAAGACACCAGATGTAGTTCTTTCCTCAGTGCAGCATCAAATTGTGAAGACTTGGAGCTGTTCATTTTCCTTCAAGTTTAGTCTCAAATAATTTGACAGGAATTGTTTGGAATAAAAACTTCAAAGTTTTTAAAGTTAAAGTTTAGATTATTAGTGACTAGATTTTATAAAATTTAAGTATATATATTAGTCTAATTCCTGTCTATTATATTCATTTTATAGAGCTGTTGTGCTCAGCTGACCATCTGATAACTGTTTCTTAACGGTGCACTTATAACATCCTCTCTGTCAGTTAGAACCTCCTTCCGAATTCTGTCTTTTATGATGCACTCCATTAGTTGACTGAATCCCTCATGGCCCAAAATGTCAAGCAACTTCTAATTACTCTCTATTAACAAGCTCAGAATCTCTCATTCAGCACCTTGTGAATTCAGATGTGCCCTGTTTCTCCTACCAGAATCCTTTAGTCTCCTCTTCAGTCAGTCATTCTTCTCACTAGTTTTGGGGGAAGATGCACTTAATCATTTTGTTGTCTCCTCCTTTTTCTAACTAATTACCAGATTGCAGCACCTAGGTTTGGACTCCAGCCACATCCCTGCCCTCCACTCATTTTGGTATGCTTCATGTTTTCTGACCTGCTCTATGCCTTCCTTTTAGTAGACTGCTACCCCACCCCATCTCTGCTTTCTTTGTCATTCACTGAAAATCTTTACACAGCCACCATCATGTTACCTGTTGTGACTCTCCCATGTTCTGCCATATTCACATGGCCCAATATGCCCATCTGCATCACTACATAAAAGTTCCCCCACTTTCCTACAGATGCTCCTTGTACTGCTGAAAAATACTACTCAGCTATGGTCTGAGTCACACTTTTTGTCCGTCAGCTATTCTCTGCATCTCTTTTTTACATTCTATTTGCTCCCTAAATACTTCCATCTTCTGTTTCTGTCACTCTCCACTCCCCTTCCTTCTTGTTTTAAAGATATAATTTCTAATGCAACACTAAGACGCACTCATTTTGGCAAAGGCAGGACTTGTCCCATGAGCAAAGCTAGTTTCACTGTATCAGATTTCCCCCATCTTCCTTAATGGCCTCAAACATTTCCATCTTGCCAACTATCACACTCAGTCATTATAGTCCCTGTTCTTAAATTGCTGGAATAGATAACACTTTTATTGATTATTTTTATTGATTTATTTAAATTTTAACAAAGTAAGTAGATTAGCCAACCATGACCCAGGTCCACAAGGACAACAGTGAAAACATATTAATACTTCACAAGCAAAAGTTCTGGTATACAAAACAGGTATGTATACCAAAACCATTATTAGTATGTTCGTACGCTACATACAGTATTTACAGCACACTAAGTCCAAAGTTTTACATTTACTTTTGGTGATAAAGAATATTAAGCAAGTGACCTTTAATGTGTTTCACTCTTAAGAACTGATTTAGTGTGCAGTACTAGTACTTAACTATTAACCTTGGAGCAGGTGCAGGCAGCTTCCTTTTGGAAGGCGTTCTTTGAGTTTAGACCTAATCAAGCCATAAGGCATGTTTTTATTTACCTCTATAGAAAGATGATCCCAAGTAGCAGTGCCAGACTTAGAAAAGAAAACTGATTTCCCCCTCTACAGGCAAGGGTCAGAATTTATTTGAGGTCATTCCTGAGAGATTAACTTTCTTGTCTAGTGGATAATTAAAATTTTAATGGCTATCATTGCACTAGTTTGACCATTTGACAGTATGGAAGTTAGATCTTGGAAGTGGTGACTGGGAAAAACTAATTTTGAGCATTACATTCACTCTGTAGTCTTGAAGCTCAAACCTTGTCATAAACATAAGCAAGACTAATCTTTCTTACAGAGTAAGCTTTTTCATCTATGTTGTTTAATAGACTTCTTCACACTGTGAGTTAGAAATTCCCCATGCTTCATTAAATATAAAAATTTATATGGTATCATCAAAGATCAAGCAATTAAAAGAACAGATCTCAGTGTAAGCTGACTGCACCTAGAAGATGACACCTTAATGTTTTTTGTTTATTCGGTATGCATTTAAAATTAATATTATCACCTACTACTCACATTCTTTATTATTCATGCAGGTTCTTAATATCACTACTCCTAATGTCAGATTTAACAACATCTAACACACAAAAATATCAAACATTAAAATGGTACATTTTGTGGTGTGTCTGTATAACAAGTTATTATTCTTAATGGTATGATAATGCTCACAGACTCTTGAACTAACTTTACTAGGAGTCTTTCATAAAATGCTGTGCAAGTTAGACACTCGACAACATCCACCACAAAAGTTGTATTTCAATCACAATATTATGGGGCAGCATAAATAATACCAGTTTTTATACAGGATATGGACTCTTGGAAATGGGTTTACGGTTTTCATATACATTACGTGAGTAAGTTCTCTTTACTATAGTTTCAAGACTATCTGTTACATTGGGTCTCTCTAACATGTTCTTGATATTATAATGCTTCTTGTTAGTAATTGAAGACTCCCCCACAACTTTTTCTGCAATTTGGTATCCAGCCAGAAATTTCCAATTTTTTAGAGTATGTAGCAAAGTGTCTAACCTGCCAAGCACTTTATGTAGGCAGAACTATTAGAAAATTAAGTTTAAGAATGTATGTGTTGTCATGCCATTAAGAAAAAAAACATACAAGCACATATTCTGACACACCCAAAGATGTATTAGTTTTAAATGTGTGTGTGTGTGTGTGTGTGTGTGTGTGTGTGTGTGTGTGTGTGTGTGTGTGTGTGTGTGTTAATCTGACCACAGGGATGGTGATGTTAAGAATCTGCTTGGATGATAAAAAACATGCATAACAGGTGAGATTGAATGCCACAAATATATCTGGTATAAGTGATCTTTTAATTGGCTGATCTTTTATGATATAATATTACTTTTACTATTTAAGGAAGCACTTTAACCATTATGTCAAAACCACTTTTTTTCCCTTCTAAAAAAGTGTTGCTTGGTGCACCAAGCTGTTATTTTTATGTTCCTTTTTTAAGTTTTTCATACTCAGCAGGAATTTCCTATCCCCAGCATGCTGCAGGGGTAAAAGAGGAAAAGCTGGTGCTTTACTTCAGATGTCAAGGCCGAGTGCACATCCAGTTGCTCTGTTTGTTTTCTGAAAAGAACTAATAGGTGCAGCATTAAGGATATGATTTAGTTCATGTGCCCATTTAAATGTGACCATTACCTTGTGCATTATGTGCACTTATTAGAGCAGTGTGGGTAAAGTGACACGCTGTATTATTAGGTGAGAATGGTGCGCGTCCATCTTATCCTATTTCATCTCTAACACATTGGTAGAAATATGTCTTATTTTACTCCACAGCATCCACCTCATCGTATCTCATAGCATGCTTTTTTCATGGATTTATCACATAGCTTCCCTATGCTGGAAGTTGTTTTGTGTGAGTAACCCTGCAAGTTGGCGTATATATAGAACATCAAATAACTTTGTCATACAGAAGTTATAAATTCTTATTGCAATACATGCAAAATCAAAAAATAAAAACATGACAGGAAAAGCCAGTAAAGAAGAAGAATCATTTAACATAATCTAGGGGCTTGGTTTAAGATATTTTAACTGTAACCAGCTTAAGCATTGATTGTTTTGGTTTTATGTAAGTCATATCCTTGGACAGTCATTTTTTAATGGTTTAAAAGAGAGCATATGTGTTAATCAGCCTGATTAAGTATTCACATGTTTTAATTATGAAAGTGCTCTTTCATTTTAAATTAAAAAAGTGACTCTTCATTTTTGGCATGTGCTTACCATTCTTAGTAATGGCTTGTAGTTTTAGTAAATGCTGCATGATTAGTGAATGAAAACGAACATAAACCTATTCAGGGTTATGGAAGTTTATTTAGTAAAAACAAAGATATATCCACACACAAAAATATGCAAACTCATTTAGGCTTCTGATTTGTACTAGGCTGATGGGTTTAATAAATCAGAATTTACTCTAACCATGTAGTGGGGTTAAAGCAGCATGCCTAGGCCTCAGTGCTTGCTTTTTGTCTGAAATGCAGTCTTTTAGTCTTGGTTTAAATGTACTGCAGTGGTGGTGCTGTGGTAGCATTGTTGCCTCACAGTAAGACGTTGTCCTGTTCAATTCTCAGTTAGAGCATCTTCTGTGTGGAGACATGTGTGAATGGGTGTACCTTTGTTGAAGGTTGTTTGGCAGGGCCGGCAACTCGGCATGTAAAAATCCGCTGCCAATCATTAGCAGACTGGAGTTCTGCTGTGGTGACCCCTAACCAGGAAAAGCTGAAAGACACAACAAAAAAGCCTTGGTTTAAATGTGTGAAAGAAAGTAATAGTTCTGCCTTCAGCAGATGACATTACTTAATGCCTAGCAGGAGCAGCAGTTAACTACAGTGTTATTATCATTAGGAATAATCTATTCAGGTTCTCTGAAATAATCTTTAGAAACATCACGCATGCACATTTCACCTTCTGAACATTGAAATAGGCCAGCCTCCTTTTACCATTACATTGCTCAATTCAGCTTTATCAAAACAATTTGTCACAAATTATATCAACAATTTGTATATAGAGCTTTCTTATCAGAAATGTTAATTTGGTCCTTATTAGATAAAATATCCAGTGGTGTTCCCCCTGTTAAGATTTCTTAAGTAACTCATATTAAGAAGCTTTACCAGTGTATATGTTGGAGTAAGTAGTATATGAAACCTGCACCATTCATTTTTCTTTTCAGATCTGTATGTATTATCCTCTCTAAATTTGGATGACTGAATCTTCTTTTTCCACCAATAAGCCTCTTGAAATAGTTTTGAGACAGTTCATGGCAAAGGGCCTGTAGATTTTGCATGCATATCTGTAGACATGAAATGATAATAATGCCCCCTTTCACAGTGAGGTTTACATTGTTCTCCTTCTTCATCCCCCCCCCACACACACACACACTGAAATATTATCATAGTATCACTGCTATTTGATAAACCATTTATTTAGGTATGTAACATTTGTTAATCAGGTAGACAAACTGATCCACGTAATCTTTACAGCCATATCCTGAGCCATTAGGCAAATCCAACATAAAACTAAAAAAGTTCATGCAGTAGTACTTCACAAGAAAAAGCAGCAACAGAGGTGAATCATACAGTGTTAAATAAAATAGACTACAAATCAATAAAAAATAATTATTAACTATAGTATGTTTGAATACATAACTGCACAAAATATTATGTAATGCATGTGCCAGCCTCAAAATGAAATATTTCAGCTAAAATTTCCAACCGACCGATGAGCTGAATATAATAAGGTGGTAGAGAAAGTAAGGAGTCAACCAGAAAGAGTAGCCTGACTAGAGTTTCTAAAGCACATCTGGATTTATTCATAAGGTGTGTAGTTTTACCTTTTTTGTTAAGAGTGAAAAACTTATTTGAATGCTAATTACATTTGGCAAGAGTTCCCATAAAGTTGGTGTTATGCTAAAGAAGATTCTTCACAGATCACCAGAGGAAAACAAATGACTTCATGAGTTTGAAACAGTAGCAATCTCAAATTCATGGCCTGCTCTTTAACATTACAGGAGTAGTTTTCAGTTTCCAATTTGAAAGTAAATGTGCTGAAGTGTAGCCCTCATTTTAATTGTCAGATATGTTGCCTACTAGATTGGAAAATAATGCTTTTCATCGTGTTTAGATAAGTGAATAAAACTAATTTTATTTTCGATGGTTAGAATAACTGCTGTCTTATAATGCAGTGGCCACAGTGGTGCAGTGGTTAGCATTATCACTTCACAGCAAGAGGTTCTTTGGTTCAATCCTCAGCTGGGGTACCTTCTGCGTGGAGTCTCCATGTCCTCCCTGTGTTCGTGTGGGTTTCCTCCAGGTGCTCCGGTTTTCTCCCAAAGACATGCTGTAGGTGGATTGGACTCTCCAAATTGGCCCTAGGTGTGTGTGTGCCTTCTGTGGAAGGTTGGGTGCCGGGCTGGCAACTGGACGCCATAAAACTCTACTGCTAATCATGAGCAGACAGGTGATGCACTGTGGCAACCCCTAAATGGGAAAAGCCAGAAGAATAACTGCTGTCTTATATTTTGTAAGGAGAGTGATGATAGACAGAGCTTACTATAATCCTGGCATTTTTAAATTCATGGCAATAACTTAACTTCTGTACTAAGCGGATGAAACACCATGTATGACACTTCCAGCTGGTTTAAAATCTTTTTTGATTGCTGATCAATATATAAGTGTAAGAATGGGCTTGTGATAGGTCAGCAAAAAAAGAGAGAGAGGTGTCTTTATCATCTTTTATGGTTAAGCAGTGTGCAGCTGAAGTTCCTTTTCAGGTGACAAACAACATGCTTGTGGATGCTTGAATACTCACAGCTTGTCTATTAGCCATTTTCAAATTAAGCAAATCTTATTCAAATGATGCTTTTTCTTAGAATAAGCTCTCATTTGATCATCTGCTGATTCAGAATTGCATAAGAATGAGATAGACTATGTTAACAATTAGTGCAATGACAATGGTCTCTAAATATATATATATATATATATATATATATATATATATATATATATATATCCATCTCTGGAACAATATTGTACTGTATGTCGATCAGAATTGCTTTAAAGGTAAACACAGATAATTTGATGGGCAGCCTTAAAATCTCCCCCAGTCTATTTTGTCTTGCCCTCTTTGAGTCTGGAGGAAACTTTTGAATATGTTTTTTTATCTAGCCTTACAATATCTATAGACAGATTACATAATGTCCATATGGACATATAAATGCATCCAACAGAGTACATTCTTCTCTGGCCTGTTTGGAGTGGGTGCTATCAGTAACCATCCTGACTACACAGAGACAGAAATCTTTTAAAGCATATTTTTATGCTGACCTTCCCAGTTAGGGTTGAGACTGCTTAGGATTGCTAACTTTTACTAATTTGCTAATTCAGTGATAATTATTAGGTCCCTTGGAATACTTGGAGGAATATACACTGTGACATTAAGCAGCTTTACATGACCTTGTATGAATGTTGTAATTGTCTATTTCAGGCAGTATCTCAGGTAACATTATTTATGCCACTAGAGAGGGGCCAGTTGAGCTGATTTCTTAACAAAAGTTAACATGTACACCATTGTCTTACTTGCTTATTACCTGAAAAGGTTTAATAATTCTGAGAGAAATCTGAAATGGTGAAGGTTTCCTTCACTGTGTATTCATACAGTCATGCTATATTAACAGGGATGCTTCGACCATTAGCCCACATTTCCATCATTGTAATCTGAGTGAAACTGCCTTTCCCATGATAAAAATAATGCAGGTCTTTGGAATTCAAACCTCATATATTCACTGCTTTTTATTCCTAAACTTATCTATGTATCCTACAGTTAAAAACTAATAAGAAACTGATAAAAAACAAAAGCCTATTGGTGCAGCTTCATTTTTAGTGCACTGAAATATTTATAATAATCTATCTTACTTGTTCATTGATAGAAATAATACAGAGTTCTCATTTCACTCTGAACCTCTTTATTTTACCTCCTAGGTATCCCATACTAAGAACAATGTCCTTTCCATATCCCTCACAAAACGTTTACCTCCTCATATGGTGCATTTGTTATTTAGCATTCCAAGAATAATTTACACTATGCATGAAAGTTTCAGACATTGTGACTATGAAAACATACATTTACTTTTATTCTTCCTCCTATGTGTTCCTTACACAGCCTCTACCAACATTCATCTTTCTTCCCCATTGCCATCTATCCTAATCAAAGTTCCCTGGTATCTTCTTACCAGACAATACAAGATGTAACCCTTCACTGGGTGGTACTGTCCTTTCCTTTTCTCCTAATTCTGCTCATTATTTATCTACTAATTAGGTCCTGGGGAGGTAGTCTTCAGTTTGGCAGGAGACAAATGAATATTAGAAGTATTCTCACTTCAGATGCCTACCCTGAGAAATTGCATGCTGTGATGACAATGCACGGGGTTACTGTGCCTGTACTTCAAACATTAGATGTTTGTCACTGCTCCTCCTACCCTGGATGACCTGCAAGGCAAATACAAGTCATCCAGGGAGCAGCTTTTCCCATACCCTCCCACATTAAAGCAGAGCTCGGCACTCAGTCTTTTCATCTATCCCTCTTGACTGTCCCTACTACCAGCCTGAGTCCATTCCCATATCCAAGCCACTAACAGCCGTGATTGATGCCTAGCTTCTACACTGTTGATGAAATGCATGTATTTATGACACACTGAGCTTCCCTGCCTATAATTTGATAGGATAATTCTTTCCCTTCAATTTGAACTCTCCTTTTTTCGATTTAAATAAGCACTACATTATTAGTCTAATGCAGTCAGAATAAAAACTGCCATCAAATCCAGTTATAATTCATTGCATTGTAATGCAATCAATTGTGTTTTAACTATTTTTGTTTCTTGGAATGTCTACACAAGTGTATTGAAAAATGGGTATAAACAGTGCAAGGAATTAATAAGAAAAAATAGTGGTACATACCTGTTGCAAGTAATTGGCATAGGTCGCTCCCTGAAGGTGGTTTCTGGGTACCTATAACTGAGATGAATTGTAATGATGGCTCCGATGATAATATCACCTCCTCTAAAGTAAGAATCAAGCCCTGAAGCTTGTAATATGCAACTGTCACTCTGCCAGTTGTTGGATGCTTCTGATGATGCCATCAACAGCAAAATTACACTGAACCACATTTTATTCTTCAAATTATTTTGCAAATGTATCTTTAACAGACTTTCTGATGCTATATTGAACAAGGTAACCTATGGAGTTAGTCTTCACCTTCTTTTAGAAGTCAAAATATCTTTCATTTGACCTCCAATTTTGTATGGATTTATTTATTCATAGATAAAACAATCAAGTTTTAGCACCTCAGCTCAGCTATTTCCTTGTTTTTTAGATGTATGTTTAGATTACAAGAACAAAACTCAGGATTATGGGTTGTGAATTGCTTATATTTTATCTTGCCATCTTTGCTAAACTGCATGGCTAGTCATTTTTCTGATATTAACCTCACAAAATTATTAAAATATTTAGAAAATTCAATGGCAGTCAAACTGTACAAGTAAATAAGGTTATTTTTCAATTTGTATGTCTTAGAGTAATTCCCAGTGCTTGAATTTCAAGCAAAAATGTTAGTTGGAGGGGACTAAACAGAATATTGATACTTTTAAGTAATATGAACTGTTGAAGGAAGAATCATGAGTGAAATTTTGTTTCTACATGATTACTCAAGTGTTCTTTTTTGAAAATCCTTGTTTCAATATAACTAGATATGTACTTTTCAAGTGCAAAATACAGAAGAACTACAATCAGTACAAATAATCATTTTAAAAAGCAGCAGACCACTCTATACATAAACTCAATGTCCTTGGCCTCTAACAAGGTACCTGGCAAACAATGTCAGAACAAATTATTTTAAATACAGTTTGATCCTGACTGCTCAGTTCACAGCCCTCTCAGGAATAACAGATATTATGCAGAAAATGTATAGACCTGTGAATAAAGTGTTTGCTGAATACTTAAACACACTGTCATTAATGTTTTAGTATGTGATTTTATACCACCATAATTAATATTTTTCATAATGACCATTTTTTTGATAATATATATTTCTGTCTCTCCTCTCCATGGGATTATTTGTACCAGACCTACAATGAGCTTGACATCTATGGGAAAAAGTAACAAAACAAATGACAGCGTTATATTTTTAACTCATATCTTGAGTATATGATGAATTTTAAGATGTTCTTGCAAATTAATTCAGGCAATGTCTCCCTTCCAACAACATATTAGAATTTCAAAACTCTTCAATGCAAGAAAAATAAGTGTAATCCTCACATTATAACCAAGAAGTGTGGAACACAATGTTACACCTGAAACATGTGTTATGAAAGGGGTTACCTCCTATATTCCCTTTACTATCTCAGAGATAAAAGCACTTTGAAGAAGCGACAATTCTCTGATAAACAGCAGTTTCAGAGTTAGTATATATCTCCCTGTCATTACACACAAACTTTCAATATGCTGAGGATTGAACCTGCAGTACTTGAGCATGCGGTAGGAACCCTTCCCCTTCTTCAATGGCATAATCACAGGGGATCTGTCAGTAACTTGGGGTTTTCTAATGGTCTGGGTGCAGGAAGTCGCAAACCCCAGTCAGTATGAATTAGTATAAAGATCAGCTATTCTGAAATGTACCTTATGATTACCTGGTTATCTAAACTGGAAAAAAAAAAAAAAGAGTCACAAATAAATCTGACCAGTCAGAAAGTATGGGAAAACTCATGACAATGTTGTCATTTCACTCCAAAAGATGTGATAGGAGTCTCTCAGAATGAAAATTAAGTATATAATGTGATTTTCAAAAGTAAAAATCTTTGAGAATGATTGAGGTGTTGATACAGGAATTAAGTAAAATAACTATTATCTGCCTTATTACTGAAAATGGGAAAGATTGCAGTTTTCAAAAATGTGGAAATCTGTCAATTATTAATGACACACAAGACAGAAGTACAGAAGGTGGAGATGCATATGTCAGAAATTAGCCAGAATCAAAGAAAAATACATTACCAACAAGTCAGATTTTCTATTGTATTACCTTTTGTTGATTTTCTTGCACTGATGGTAAAGTAACATTCAAATTCCTGGAGAACTGCTGTAAAGTTGTTGCTTAAAAGGAAAAAGAACAGCAGCAGGGTCAACCCCAGTTCACTGAAAGGTATTTCACCCAAACATTTTAATGTAAGTACTGATTCTAAAAGATTATAGTGGACAGCTTCTGCAATCCAGACATGCTACCTCAGCTCTTAATTACAACTCTACCTACCAGATATGATGAGGCAGACATGTAGACCTGCTTACAAAAAGATGTTTAGCTACAAGAATAGCTGTGTATACTAAGATAGTATATCATGGTTCACAAAATGGGGGTCACTGAATATAGTCAGTTTTTCACTCAGTGACTCCTAATCTGAGTGGTGTGTGCATACACTCTAGAAAGACTCATCACATAACACTTAACTACATAGCAGGAAGCCTAGTAGCTCAGCTTTGGACTCTGAATAGCAAATGGCCATACTGTTGTGTACTGAGTACACAACAAACTTAATTATCATTGTGTTGTTCTTGTGCTCTGCAGCTACCTCACATTTCTTCAGTGTAGTTTTCTTATGAAAGATTCAGTTTCCCTGACCAAAGAGAAGGTTGTGGTTCTCTCCTAGAAAAGAATGGACTGCTCTGTGCTAGCAAGCCGGGAACAGAAAACAAGTGGGGGGAATGTGAGTATCTTAGAGTCTTGTTCACAAGTGAAAATGGTGGGGATTTGGAAACTGAGCTCCAGATGCATTCAGTAGTGGCAATACTGAAGCATTACACCACATTGTGGTGGTACTGAAACATTACATCACTTCTTCTTCTTCCAGCTTTTCCCAGTTAGGTGTGCCACAGCAGATCACATGTCCACTCATGATTGGCAGTAGAGTTTTACAGTGTCAAGTTGCCAGCCTGGCACCCAACCATCCACAGAAGGCACACACACACACATCCTCATGCCTAGGGCCAATTTACAGTGTCCAATCCACCTACAGCATGTTTTTGGGAGGAAACCAGACCACCCAGAGGAAACCCATGAGACCACAGGAAGGACATGCAGACTCTGCACGAAAAGCACCCCAGCCAAGGATTGAACGGGAGAACCTCTTGCTGTGAGGTGGCAATGCTAACAGCTGCACCACCGTGGCCGCCCCTGAAGCATTACACCACATTGTGATGATATAATTGTGGTGGTACCAAAGCATTACACCACATTGTGGTGGTACTGAAGCATTATACAGCATTGTAGTGGTTTACAGAAAACTTATTCATAGAATGAAGTTATCAGTTCATTAGTGTTTGCCCACCTCTGGTCTTCTACCATGCTTGTGATGGATGCTAGTGCCAAATTCATTTAGTGAATGTGATATTTGAAAGTGGGTAGAGTTTATTATCAGAATAAGCGTTTACCAATATCAAATGAGAATGATCTTGTTATAAAATCTCATTTCTGATATATCTTATGCATGATACCTGAATCATATTCTATTGGCTATTTGCAAAAAATGCTTAGGACTGACATTAAAGGTACACATTTGGTAATCTGCATTTGTATTCTCAAAACTATGGTTTTGTTGCAACTTCAGATTTGTATTTTCCTAGAACTGTTAATTCTTAGTACTTTCTCCAGTGGATTTTGCATTCTAGTTTGCAGTTACATAGCTCACAAGCAAAACACAGACCTAAGCAAAATGAATGGCTGGAATCCAGGCCAAAAAACTTTATTAAATACAATAAATCATGTATGTCTGAGGAAGCAGTAGACATACCGTGAAAGAGTTTATGTGATTTATTTTATTTAATAAAGTTTTTTTTATCTGGATTCCAGCCATTCGTTTTGCTTAGGTATGTGTTTTGCTTGTGGATTATTCATATTTCTGAATGAGGCATTTATCTGGAGATTCTGGAAATTTTCTTTGAGAACTACATAGTTCCTTCCTTCAGTTTTCCTTAAAAAAGGGCCCTTTTACATACATATGTATCTTTCAGCTTTCTGTGACTTTCTTTAATAAATATATTTGTAGCCTTTTCTGTTTTATTAACTCATGATATTTACATCCTTCAATCATCTTAGTCTACATTTGCAAAATGTCAATGCTTCTAACAAAGTTTAGCAGGTCATTTAAGGCCAGTCTGCTTTTGCCTGTACTTTCTTCCTTGCATCATTATATAACTCTATCATCTGTGCCTTCATTTCTCTAAATATCCTCCAACTGGCATTCTGTAGCAGCCGCTTTCCCTTACTGCATATGCTACATGTATATGGATTCTTCATCTTGCTTCCTCATGGTTCAGAACTTAAATATTCCATATTGCACATTTTTGTGTTGTTCATAGTAGATGTTTAGATTAGGTCCCTCTTGAAATCTATTATCTGGTTCTTCTATGGCTGTATACATACAACATTTGCTCCTTAGCCATCTGTTATCTGCTCCTGCTGTGGCTTCATATATTTTGTATATGTGTTCTTTAGTGAATTGAAATAATGAAAGTATTGTAATATTACTTGCTCCCTTCAGGCTTTTGCATAGGTCTGATACCTGGCTACCTACAGCTTCCACTATGAACTTAAACTTAGCATGCCATTCTATGAAATATATATTTCTCATTTGTGTTTAAACTTGAAATCTTTCTTCTCATCAGATGTTATATGTCTTTCTTTTATGTGCTCCTTGATGTCAGTCTTTTATGAATTTTGTTGAACACAGTTTAATGTATTTACCTGAGTGCAGAAATCCATTTACCTTCTCACCTGTTTTCATACTGTCATGTCCATGGAAGGGGGGGGGGGGCAAAATTAATTGCAATTCACTAAATTCAGTACAAGTAAAACATATCCATATGGACAGACAATAAAGATAATGGAGTCTATTCTACATGCACAAAAATCAATTCAAAGATGGATAAAGCTTTGTTAGGCAGATGAATAATCACAGCAGCCTGGAACAAATTTAACAGTGCAAACATTTCAGTTATTTACCTTTTTTGTTTGCATTTGCTGACATGGAGGGTCTACTATGACAGATCCCATTTTCAGTGGTCTCTTAGAAAAAAAGAAAGCCCCCAGCTGCACCATGAACAGATTTTTTGAATAATATGCAGTATATGTTTGGATTATATTTAACATAAAGTATGTATGCAAAGGCTTAGCATTAATACAAATTCAACAGTGTATTGCAGAACAACTGACATAATATAAAGCTGTAGAAATTATAGCATACTAATCATGTTTGTACAATAAATCATCATATGGAATAACAGAACACGAGTGCAATAAAGTAATACATATATGGACATAACAGCTATTAGTACTGCTTAAAGGTAATATAACAGGTGACGTGCAGGGTACAGCTTGTCTTATATGAAGTTAAGCAAAGCCATCTACAGAACACTAGTGTAGATACTGTGTGCAAAGGATGAATATTGTTTTTTTCAATTCACAAAATACACCTTCACACCAGTTAAAACTAAACTAGAGAAAGTGGTTACTTTATTTAGCTTATTTTTCTACTGAGTACTGTAATAACACACAAAAAAAAGTTGTGCTTTGATAAAATCATTCTGAAATACATTTTCTGTTAGCCCTTTCAAGAATTCTTGTTTGTGTTTGCGACGCTCTTTATGATAACTCTATTGGAAAGCAATGGAATTCCCTTCCCAACTACCTTAGACTCATGCCTTCACTCAATCTATTCAAAAATAATCTCAGAGAATATTTAAAGTCCCACTGGTTGTGCCCATGTCCAAACCCAGACTAATTCCTATAGGTCTCATAGTACCCTATACTCTTCTCTCTCACAAGCTATTATCTAGCATTTTACTTCCTCCACATGTACCCATGTCATGTTACCAACTTAGCTTGTCATGTCACCAACTTAGCTTAAGCATTTTTTATAAAGTAGTACCTCTATCTAATTGTAGTATGTTACTTTTCTCATTATTGGGAGCTTTTCTCCCCGGGCCTCTACTGAAAAAGGATATGTATCCAGCTAGACTAGCCCGGTCAACAAATGTAAAATAAAATAAAATAAAATAAACTTGAATTCCCAGGCAAAAATACCACAACTAGCTCCAGGCCAGTGAGGAGAAGTTCCTAATCAGGTTCATATAGAATTTCTTTACCTCAACTTACTGAATTTTCTTCCTTATTTATCATTGCTTTATGGCATTCTCATCCTGTATCTCAATCACAAACTACCAATACTTTTTATGGAGATACTAATCTCCAAGAACTATAAATTGTCTTCCCTTATTCTTCAACTCACATTGGATTTTATTTTTAAAAACTTTTGTCATGAATAATGCGTTTTTGGATGATTTTCTTTGATATTTCTTTAAATTTAAATAAGCTCTCAAGTCTGTCCCTGGAATTCATGAACAACTGTGTACACTTCACACTAAGCCTATATAATTTAAGCATGTTGGCATGATGACCAGCAGCACTTATTGAATATGAATGCTGCTCATCAAGTGTACACATTTTTCAGCACCTTTTATATTATGTTTCACCCTGCAACAACTTCCAGTTAGGATACAGTAACAAGTTGACAGAAAACACCAGGAAGGACCCTGTTGACCAAAGATGGTAGAGTCAAATATACAGACCAGATACACAAATTTGACCTAGGTTTCGTCTTTATTATACAGACTTCTTCAGAATATGAACACATTTAACCACTCCATTGATGTTATATACACTCATACACTACAACAAGTTTTGATTGTCATGTTAAAAATGTATATATGGCTAAATGTGAAGGTTGTCCGGCCTTTTATATAGGGAAAACCTGTAGGATGTTCAGGGATAGAGTTAGTGAACTGTTAGAAAAATATGTATTTAAATATATGTGAAATGCTAGTTTAAAAGCAAGGTAGTTTATAATGCATTTTATTATATTAATCATATAACAGAAGGGATAAATTCATGTGTAAATGCAAGTAGCTTCTGAAACTGCAGTGTGCTTTGACCCCTGACCCTGGCAGCTGCCAGCTCAGCAAGCTTAATGTTATGCTTTTCATAAGTGATTATTTGCTGGGTCAGGAAATTAAAATGTGTAAATCTTCCGCTTCTTCCTGATAAAATAACTTGTCCTTGGATCTTCCTTTCCTGATGTAGTAATTTGTCCCTGTAAAATAAGAACACAGCTGGTGAGAAAGTAAAACAGTGAACAAAGAGGTAAATTTAAAGTCTGAATCTGCTATTGTATTCAAACTGATATGAAACCTTGAAGGAGTAACATTTACAGAAAGACATTATAACTGACCAGGTGCTTTGCAAGGCT
The DNA here is from genome assembly GCF_019279795.1 of Protopterus annectens. Lineage (NCBI taxonomy): Eukaryota > Metazoa > Chordata > Ceratodontiformes > Protopteridae > Protopterus > Protopterus annectens. The sequence goes on from NC_056739.1 coordinate 479,212,257, forward strand.
GTATTATTTCCAAGGAAAAGCTTTTTTAAAAATATAACATCAGCAATTCTTATGAATAGAATACTGCTAGTAAAAGTGATGTAGATGCCCTGTGACTAACCACGTCAGTAAGGTGGGCAAAACCTGAATGAAACACTATAAAATATTCTGTACTTCCTGCATCATGTCAGACAAAACTCTGTACTTGTATGGTTTTTTGCCTCCTGGTGTAAATTTTGTGCAGCTTGTCATACTTGTAACAAGCACCATGCACAAGGAGCATTTAAAACCAAGCAAGGAAGTTTTCCTATACCGCCATACCCATTCCATACTATTTGTATGGATTTCATAGAATTGAATAAATGTGAAGGGAAGAAGTTTTGTTTAGTTATTGTAGACATGTTTTCTAAATGAGTAGAAGCTTTTCCAACCAAAAACCCGGATGCAGCAACACTGTCAAAAGCCCTGATAAAAGAAGTAATCCCTAGATTTGGCATTCCAGAGAGGATTTATAGAGACAATAGCACACATTTTGTGAATCAGATGATTCACCACCTTGGGAGATTTTTTGGTATCTCCTTAAAGAACCATTGTGCCTACCACCCACAGTCAGCAGGACTTGTGGAAAGGTACAATGGTACCCTAAAAAGTAAGCTTAGGAAGCTAGTAGAGGAGACCCAAAAGAATTGGATATACTCTCTGCCTTTAGCACTGCTGAGTATGAGAACGGTTCCAAATGTAAAGGGTTTGACTCCCTTTTAAATGGTTTTTGGGAGAGCATATTATGTGCCTCAGTGGAAAGCTTTCATGCCTGCAGAGCAGGTGGCTGACAGTTCGTTAGCAGAATATATGAAAAAATTGTTAAGGAATAAATCTGTTTTGCATTTTAACTCTTTTTCAGATAAGGAACAGACCAGACCGGTGGAAGCAGTCTTGGCCCCAGGGTCGTGGGTCTGGCTAAAAGTGACGAAAAGGAAAAACTGGGCGAGTCCAAAGTGGGAAGGTCCATACCAGGTTCTGTTGGCAACGTCTACTGCAGTCAGAGTAGCTGAAAGGACGTCCTGGGTTCATTTGACGCATTGTAAACCGGTAAAGAACTTTCAACTTGATAAAAACTTTGAGACTGATACACAACCAGACCGAGATGGCCGAAAGCAAAGCGAATAAAAGTTTAGATCAACCCCAGAGATGTTGCATAATCATTTTCTTGTGTGTACATTTATTAACTGTAATTGTGACAATTTTTCTCTTGCTGTGGTTCATCCTACACACAACCACACAAGTGAAAGTGGGAAGGCGTGATGAAACGTCTATAGACTGGCATCCAAATTTTAACACATACCTGGCCATGAAACGTGTGTATGCAGAGACTATGAACATTTCAAATTGCTGGGTTTGTACAGCTATACCAACAGCATATGGAGAACTGATAATGTCCGCTGTCCCTTTGGGGATAAATAAGACTTGAGAAAATTTACTTTTCGACACAGGAACTGTGAGATCACAAGACAAAATAGCATTATTTTTACCTGTTACACAAAAGGGAATTGTGTGCTTTTTTAAAAACAATACCCTCCAAGTAGGATGGAGTAATTGTAATATTACGATATCCTACAAGTGTTACATTGAAGTTAAAAGTGGAGGTACTGTTTGTAATACTAACTATGATTCATATTTGAGCACAATGAAAACAACATTGAATAAAGTACGGCAAAACCCTGTTTTGTTTAAACAATTGTCAGTTATAGATCAGAAAATGTTTCATGCAGGGCTAATGCGTATTAGTGCTAAAGTAAAAAACTGTTATTTTATTTGTGGGAAAAAGGCATATAAATGGTTACCTGAGAATTGGTCCGGCAGTTGTTTTTTGGGTTATCTGGTTCCAGCAATAAGACATACTGCAGAATTACCTTTGGGTAAAATACGAAACGTAAGGGAAACAGCTCGAAAATCTGAAGGTCCAGTTAAGAAACCTGTGAATCCAGTTGGGAAAATCGAAGCTGGTTGGAAAGACCATAATTCAGTAAAAGACAAAAGTGAATTGACTCATATGGACTTGGGTGACAGTGTTATATCCTGGGCAGGAATACTACCAGCCTATGGAGCAGTCAAATCGATCTGGGAGCTGAGGAAGTTGTCGAAACTTCTCAAAGTAATGAGTAATGCAACTTTTTCTGCCCTAGAATTGGTGACTAATGAACTGAATGCAATGAGAACTGTTGTGCTACAAAATCGGATGGCTCTTGACTTCACCCTAGCGGTGAGAGGTGGTACGTGTGCGCTTATCAAAGAAGAATGCTGTGCTTTCATCCCTGACCATCGCCATGAGATAAATAATCACCTAGAGGTAATTCAGCAAGTATCAGCCATGACTGAACCAGGCCCAAACCCACTGATGGACTTCTTCCAGAATCTGTTTGGGGGGGTGGGGTTCCATCCTAATGAATATTCTAATTGCTATTTGTGTGGGTATACTCCTAATAGGAGCATGTGTTTGCTGTGGAATTCCCTGCATGAAAAAATTAATCAAAGATTTTGTTAATGTATCTGTTACTGAAACTTTCTACCAAGATATTGAAATTGAAAAAATGATTTCAAATGACGCTTTTTCTGAAGTATAGATTAAATAACTCACCTAGCTAAAAATCCTGAGTGGGAAAGGCTAGGAGATGAAATAACACTATGCATACTTCAAAATAGAATAAAAAGTATTAATAGGGGGAAAATGTTAGAAAAATATGTATTTAAATATATGTGAAATGCTAGTTTAAAAGCAAGGTAGTTTATAATGCATTTTATTCTATTAATCATAACAGAAGGGATAAATTCATGTGTAAATGCAAGTAGCTTCTGAAACTGCAGTGTGCTTTGACCCCTGACCCTGGCAGCTGCCAGCTCAGCAAGCTTAATGTTATGCTTTTCATAAGTGATTATCTGCTGGGTCAGGAAATTAAAATGTGTAAATCTTCCACTTCTTCCTGATAAAATAACTTGCCCTTGGATCTTCCTTTCCTGATGTAGTAATTTGTCCCTGTAAAATAAGAACACAGCTGGTGAGAAAGTAAAACAGTGAAAAAAGAGGTAAATTTAAAGTCTGAATCTGCTATTGTATTCGAACTGATATGAAACCTTGAAGGAGTAACATTTACAGAAAGACATTATAACTGACCAGGTGCTTTGCAAGGCTGTATTATTCCCAAGGAAAAGCTATTTTAAAAATATAACATCAGCAATTCTTATGAATAGAAAACTGTTAGTAAAAGTGATGTAGATGCCCTGTGACTAACCACGTCAGTAAGGTGGGCAAAACCTGAATGAAACACTATAAAATATTCTGTACTTCCTGCATCATGTCAGACAAAACTCTGTACTTGTATGGTTTTTTGCCTCCTGGTGTACACTAGTAAACTTTTGCATCTGAGCCTCCTGTGTTGTTATCTTTGTTTTTATTTAACATGAACACATCCTGAATATTAGGCACATGAAAAATACTAATGCCCTAGTTAGGCACATAGAGCAACATCCAGAGCACAGATTTAGATTTTGTGTAATACAGCAAATAAAAAAGGATGGTCAGGGTGCAGTATTGGATGTGCATCTTGATATTTGTGAAATGAGATGGCAATTGGCATTAAATGCTACAGTATTTCCAGGAATTAATGATAGCATAAGCATATTGCTCCTATTAAAATTAAAACACATCTTGGGTTGAAAATGTTATTTATAAAAAGATTTTAAGAAAGTTTTTTATTTCTTATTGTTATGGAATGGTGTTTTCCAGAAGGAATTTTTAAAATTTCTTAACAAAATGCATGAAAGTTAATTTTATATTTTTTATATGATTAACTATTATTGTTGTTTTTTAGACATTATGATATTATTTTGTTATGTAATTTAAGAACATTGGGTGTCATAAACAGTGTTTAGTTGATTGTATATGAAAATGTTTATTTTACATTTACATTTTGTGTATTTAACACATTTTGAAATGTAACACAATATTGTGTAGATGGATTGAAAGTATAGTTTTTTTTACTTCGAAGGGTTAATGAAGTTAGATTTAGGATATGCCTGTTAGATTGAGCTTTGTCTGATAGGGTAATTGAAGGGGTGAGATGTATTTGTTGCAGTGTATGAGTGTATATAACATCAGTGGAGTGGTTAAATGTGTTCATATTCTGAAGAAGTCTGTATAATAAAGACGAAACCCAGGTCAAATTCGTGTATCTGGTCTATATATTTGACTCTACCGTCTCTGGTCAACAGGGTCCTTCCTGGTGTTTTCTGTCAACTTGTTAGTAGTTTGGATTGGTGTCTTCCTTGTAGGATACAGTAACACCAGCAGAATCATATTTTGCAACTGAATAATTATGTGCTTAGAACCCTGGGAAGTAAATACCACATGAATTGGCAGAGTGATGGCAGATGACGGTACATTAATTGGAATTTCATAGCATCCAAGACTGACAGTTAAAACATCCAGGATTTTAATCTGCCATAACATAAAGCTAGCATTCCTTAAAGTGAAATGAAGTACTTCTGCCTCTCGGGGCTTAGTTCTCTAATTCAATCCTGGGTCAAGGTGCCTCCTGTGTGTAGTCTGTATATTCTCCATGTATTTACATGGGTTTTTACACAATAATTTTCTCCCCACAATCCAAATGCATGATGAAGAAGAACCGGTGATCATTCAGATTACCCATAGGTCTGCATGCTCTCTACGAGTCTGTGTGTGTCTGTGTGTGTGTGTATACACCTATGCCTTTTGCAATAGACTGGCATCCTATCCATCATTACTTTCTGTACCCTATGCTTGCTGAGTTGTCAGAATAGCTCTGGCTGTCCCATGATCCTGAGATGAATAAAGCAGTTATCAGAAAATAAAAAATACCTGATTTCATGGGACAGAATGATAAAACTTTAACTGTGTCCTAGGAGGCTGGAGTTTGATCAGGGACCTTAACACCAGAAGAATAATGCAGCAATGGAGAGGAATGAAGGAACATGTTCTACTCACCTCTCCTGAGGTGGAAGGGGGTGTCACAGGTGATCAGAATTAGACAAGAATGGTGTGATTTCCCAGGAAAAACACCTTCCATGCTCCAGGGAAAAGAAGCAGGACTACATGCTGGCACAACACCCTTATGGAAGTGAAGCATGACCAATACTGAGAGCCCATTCTACTCCATGTTCTCTTGGGTAACCAGGAATACACAAGGGCAGCATAGAGTGCCACTTGAGTTCAAAGAAGGTCATTGTATTGTGGCATGTTTTGACATCTTAGGTATGGAAATGATGAATGAGGAAATAAGAAAGGGCACAACCACTTATCATTGCTTTATATATGACAGGAAAATAGTAAGAAGAGGATACTAAGTCATCACTTTCTGGTCAAGGAAAGAAAATGGAGTAGCATGCAAGGCAGAATGCAAAGATCTCACTAAATCTTAGTATCTAAGAAAAGTAAAGCTTTTCTTAAATGTATTTAGAAATTACATTTTATTAGTGAAATAATTATGTTTTGATTTTGATTTGATCCCTTGGCATCCGCTGCAAATGGGGGTCTTGTGACCCAGATGGACTTTTCTGGTAAACAAAAGTAAATATTTTGCACCTTTTAAGGAATAAATGTTTTAGAGACTTGCTTAATATTGTGTTCCTCATTGTTACAGTCATCATTGCTTACTTCCTCATTTCAGACCTTTTAATACTGATATTCATGTATAAAATCTAGAAAACAGCACATTCTAGAATTCAATAAAATGCTCACTGGTCATGCTAATATTGGAATACAGATTTAATCAATTAGCATACTGGTAGGAGAATATGATTCAGAGATCAGCACAGCTGCAAAGAGAGAGGCCTCATTATTGGCTTATTACCATGTCTCAGAATCAAACACTAGGAATGTGATAACTGACCCATTCTTGCATTCATTCCTAGTAGCCAACATAACTCATTAACAAAGGAATCCCCCTCAGTTCACGCATCCACTCATTGAGACATCCATGCATGCACATAGTCCCAAACATACCCACACACATCCACATCCACAAACAATATGGTTCCATGCTTGCTTACAGTCATGGAAATACTCACCCATTTACCCACATGCATGCTCCAGCATGCACACATAGATACACACACCCGGACAAACAATTCCCTACCTACTATTAGTATGACCACCTAGGCAGACACAGAAACATGCACACATCCGTACACACACACACACACACACACACACACACACACACACACACACATTCATTCTTAGTCATTCAACAGACATGCTAAGGCACAAACACACACACACAGACACACACACACATATGCCCACACATAAACCACCATTGGTCATGTTTTCTCTGCATTCATGTACTGCAAGTACCCCCAGTACAACTGAATAGTGAGCCCATGTTTTTTACAGAGATACCTTTTTCCTCTTAGAGTAAAACTGTACATGGCTGAATGATTCAGAAAGTTACTGGGTCAAGCAGATCTGCATCTGTAGAGTGAGCACATAGCTAATCAGCAGTATCCACGACAGCATACAGCTTCATCCACAAGACTGTTCTCCACAATGAGTCCCTCATGAGGGGAAAGCCTCAACAGTAGAGTGGTCTTTGAGTTCTAAAAGCTTACAATTATGTAGAAACCTTCTGAGTTAAGGCTTCTTCATTATTGTAAGCCTTTCTGAGTCCCAGTGGAAAAAAAGTAATAGAAAAATAAATCATTTTGAAAAGAATAGATTTAATAAGGCAGAAAACATAGCCTTTTATTCCTTCCTTTAACTTGCAATTCATTGGACTGAATAATCTGGAACTACTGTACTAGTTCTAAAGAAGGTGCTGTCAAAGTTGTTCTAATGTTTGTGTTAAATAAGAGTGATAAATATGTATGCCTCTTCCTGTTTTCCATTTTCACTAAAGTGCTATGTAGAGGATCATTAATGCATTGTTTTTTTCGGTTAATATTATAACTGTTCCATTCTTTTTTTTTAATGTTTATTGCATTCTGTTTTGCTACTTTGGTTTCTTTATGTATTTGACAAGCAGTATTGAAAAATGAAGGCTCCAAACCACAAGTAAATTAAATGTAAGCGCTTTTGTTTAATAATGTACAGCAAACTTCTTCAGACAAACAGTTAGGTACAATAAACAGTTTAAATACTGTGCAAACGTGACATCATCACACACATTGGACAAACCCTGCCCAAATTTAAACTGACAACAGCCAAAAAATGAAACATAAATAAACGAAACTCATCAAAATACATTAAATTCATAAACTAACCCAAATTATTACTCACTAAAAACAATGTCATACACAGGTTACATCATATCCAATTACATCAGTCATTAAAAACTATATATCAAAAATATTTCATATTAAAACTATATAGATCCGTTTATATATACAAGTACACAGGAGTTTAAACCACCAACCAAGAAACATCAGGAAACATTAATTAAATGTATATAAAAATGTATTTACAACAATAAATGCATCATCTTAATAAAGATTTTAATTTCAGCATACACTTAATGGATAAGGTGTCATTTATCCCTGGGGGTGTATGAGCATTAAGCCTAAGCTGCCAGGCTAATTCTTTTTCCTCTAATCTTAAGTATGCTAGGCCCCCTCTATCATTCTCTATTACTCTGTCAATAACTAGAAACAGGAATTCATGAGTAGGGTTCAAACCCACATGCCTGGCCAAGGCATTATTCAAGTTCTTCATATTGATATCATAAATATGTTCATAAATCCTAAGCTTCAAGGATCTATCTGTCTTTCCTATATAAAAAGACGGGCAAAGCTTACACATACTCAAACAACCCCCTTTGATTCACAATTAAATTTCCTCTTAACAAAAAAACGCTGATTACATATTGTAAAAGTGCTACAGGTGCTAATATACTTGCACGACCAACAATTCCCACATTTAGACATGCCATGATAAGGGGAATGTGTATATGATGTACAATTATCAAGTATTGCTTTCAAATTCCACCCCCTACTAAAAACCACTGTTGGTGTATCACCCACTTTATCTCGAATGGATGTATCCTTATAAAGGAAGCACCAGTTTTTATTAATATATCCCTCAAGAAAGGTGCATCCAGTGAAAATGTGGTAGCAAACCCAATTGTATTGACCCTAGTGGTTTGCAGTGGTGGGGGTTCGTTGTCAATTGTTCTATAGGTGCATTCCAACATAAGGTTCTCTTCATCAGTAAGTGACAAACAGTCATCTACCTGTATGGAAGCCAATTCCTGTCCAATTGTATTCCCCATCAACCTATCTCCCATCATATGTTTGCACTCGCTTAAGCCAACCAAAAGTGGTTTAAATATCCCATCCATTCTTTTGCACTGAACTTCCCTGATTAGCTGACCCACTAGACTCAAGGGGTAACCCCTCTTAAGGAACATTCCCCTTAATAAATTACATTCTTCCAAGAAGTCAAAATCAAGGGTCACCATCCTTGCGGCCTTGACAAGTTGCCCTTTGATAACCACTCTCTTCTGATGATAAGGGTGGGAGCTTGTATAATGGAGAAAGGCATTTGAATATGTTGGTTTCCTAAAAATCTTGGATGTAAATCTCTTATTACCCTTATCTTTGGTCAACTCAACATCCAAATATGCTATTTTATCTTCCTGAACGTTACACATAAACTCCAAAAAGCTAGTGGACCCTGAAATATAATATACAAAGTCTGATGCCATGGATTCATCCCCTTTCCAAATAATGAAGATGTCATCCAAATAATGGGTGTGCCACAGAGCTCTTGGTTGAAAAACATTATCCTTGAATAAAAAGTTTTTCCTCCCAGTGGGCTATTACAATATTTGCAAAAGTTGCTCCACAGGGTGAGCCCATAGCTACACCCATCTTCTGCAGATAATATTCCTTATTGAAGATGAAAAAGTTGTTACTTAATACTAAATCCAATCGGTAATCAATGAGATTAATAGTCAACCCATCCATGCCTTTCTCCAGTAAAAAGTGTCTCACCCAATTCCTCCCTAAATCTTGGGGAATGGATGTATATAAGTCCCGGACATCAATTGTTAAAAAATTTACTTCATTGTCATACGGTAGCTTATTAATTGCTTCTAAAAATGCCCAAGAATCTTTACATATATGGGATTCTGTTAGTAATACTTGCTTCAATTTAGAATCCCCAAATTTGGCACACCCATAAGTAATGGATTGTGTCCCATCCACAATAGGTCGTAGTGGAGGGTTCGCCAGATCTTTATGGATTTTTGGTAATCCAAAGATGACAGGCACAGCTAGGGAAGTAATATTCAGATAGTTATACAAATTAATGTCAGCTGAACCATCAATGAACAGGTCGTTGATGAAACCTCTAATTCGCTGGTATGCACCATTGATTTCATTCCTGGAGACTTTATCATATGCTTCACTAGACAGTAAGAGACACATTCTCCTAACATAATCATCATTATTCATGAAAATCAAGCCTCCTTCCTTGTCAGGTTTTATAATGCTTTTTCACTGAGGAAGGCTGTCAAGCCGAAACCGGTTTGAATAAGATTATATCTGTTTTATGGCATTTCATGCCTCAAGTCTAGTTATTATATATTCAATTATTTACAGCTGCACATGCTGGTCTCTTGCGTTTTCTTTATAATGCGAATACCAGCAAATTTCAAATCCATTAATGCTTCTCTTTTAATAACAGATAAATTATCAACATGTCGGTGATGTACCAATCTATTATTCAAAAGGGACCTGATATCATTCTCACACACCCTCTCAAATAAAAAAATAGACGTCTGTAGTGGGGGGTTGAATGCACTGGCAATCCTAAAATCAGACACCAAACTGTTAGAATTACCTAATAAGACATTCAAATTAAGCTTCCTGATGTAAGATTTCAGATCCATTAATGTCTTTACCAAATCACTCCATTTACATGGTACAAAGGTAAGACCTTTAGCCAAGGTCTCAATCAAATTAGCTGATGCTTCAAAATCAGAGTAATTAAATATTTTAAAATCACCAATGCTGTTATAGAGAGTTTGCACTGTACTGGGGCATTCAGTGGGCTCTTCGCATATATTACAATCGGTTGGCCCTTCACATATATTGGGCTCAATATTGGGCTCAGTCCAAACTATCTCCTCTGTTTGTTCTGTTGTTTCTTCTTCCAACGCTGTTGTTGGAAGCCACCGTGTTGGTAAGTTGGTTTGTTCCCAATGGCCCCCCAAAAATCCTGTGGGTTGTTGGAATTATTGACTGCACCCACAGTGTTAGTAGGATCATTATGACCCCACTGATTAGCGATTCTCTCACTCCTTTTTACACCTGGCCCTTCAGGTTCAATGTTATTATCAAAAACAACAGTACCATTAGTACCATTAATATTAGCAGTATTGCGCAAATTCACCCCCAAGCCATTCTCAACTCGTGTGTTAGCTTGCACATTATTTGGGGGCAAAGGGTATGCAAGCCCATGTTCATAGTCATGCTTGTCCTTATTAAGCTTCTTGATTTTGGTTTCTTTAATCTGCACCAAAGCATTTTCAATACTGGAACAAAATGCGTGTAAAGTCATATCGAAAATTCACTATCCGCTTCGATGTCCCCATCCAAACTAAATTCACTTTAAGGGCCTCAGTCTGTGAATTATAATCTTTAATCAGGAATTCTAAAAATTCACAGCATTGTCAATCAAACAACTTCAGCAATTCCACATGCTGTGTGGAATTAGGCACCAAGCCAGTAGGGTAATGCCATTGCCTCAGACCCTTTGGGACTTGTTGTCGGTTGAGGCATTCCCTAAGGTATTCTATTTCCACCTCAAGCTTCTTACACTTAAACAGCTTCTGGTCAAAGGGTTTTAAGTTCACGACAATAAGGTTATGATTCTGTGCAGAGGCATTAGACAAACCAGCCGATAGTGCGTTGTTAAGCCCCATCAAAACAGGTTCTTTTAACCAGTCATTTAAATTCGGAACAAGATTATTAGAAGTACTTACAATTCCTTGATGTGTATTCAAAACTTGATGGTTGTCATTCCTTGCAGAATTTGCAAGTAAATCCTGGCCAGCAACACCACTTAAGGTGGCCGAAGAAATAGACAAAGGAATACTCATCCTTCAATCCTGCGATCCTGAAGGTTGCACCAACAAAGTATTCCCCATAGTTAAAGTAGGATTCACATTTATTTGGCAGTATAAATCATTGACGCATTGTGTAAGGTTTTGAATAAGAGCTGTAAGCATTCCAAGTTTGTTTGACTTCAGTAGGTTGGTTGAGCTCTCACCAGAAAAAGCACTTGCGATTCAGAAGCCACTTCATTCTCCATAACAAACGAAAAACAAAAAGCACATCCAAAAACTAAAATACTCCGCAAGCAGTATTGAAATATGAAGGCTCCAAACCACAAGTAAATTAAATGTAAGAGCTTTCATTTACTAATGTACAGCAAACTTCTTCAGACAAACAATTAGGTACAATAAACAGTTTAAATACTGTGCAAGCGTGACATTGTCACACACATTGGACAAACCCTGCCCACATTTAGGTTCATAGGTTCATAGGTTCATACTAGGCTGTCTGCCCTAGGGCATTTATAGGCCTAGCCAGAATGTGTTTGGCTTTCGCCACCCATTTTAAATTTATTTTGCTATGCCCTTTTTCGAGGTTAGTATACTGTGCCTCTGTCTAACAATGACACAGAAGTGATACCCGGGGTAAACCTACGATCTCCCATCCACTCATCAAGATTCCTCTTGAAGAGAGTCAATGAGGGACTCTGCCTAACCTGGACTGGGATTTCATTCCAGAGTGAAGGGAGCCTCTGGGTTATGAATCTGTCCCTCCAGCATGTCCAATTTATTTCAGTGCTGAGGTTAAAGTCTCTCGAGCATGTAGCTCGATGGGATTTGGATTTTCTTTTTTTTTCAATAATCATTTTTATTGTTTTGCCAAACCATTATACATTTCACACACTATTTACATTATGTACAATGTTGCTTCCAATGTTTTAGTTCCCTTTTGAATTTCCCTATAATACATTAAGAATAAATATCATTTTAACCAAGTGCAGGAAATTAAAATCACAAAAAATTAAACATAAAAGCATCTACAATAGACAATTATAAACCAACTCAAGCCAATAATTTGTATTATTTCTACATTTTCTATCTAATCCAAGAATGTGTTGGTACACATACAGAATGTCCTGATGGAAAGTGGATAGGAACCGCTACGCCAAAATAATATTAAAGATTTGTTCCCAAATTTTTATGCTGTTTATACTTTTCTTATTATTTCTAATTAACAATTTGTTCGCTAATATATGCTTAATCGCTAACAGCCTGAAATTTTGCCACGACACCTGTGCTGGGTTCAACCAATTTGTGGCTATATATAATTTCATTAGTAAACTAATATTCATAATTACAATCTTTTTGTTTTGTCCAAATTCTCCGTGGAATATGTAAAATCAGAAATTCCCAGGAGAGTGTTGAGTTTTGGTAACCCATTTTTGTAGTTGTAACTTTAAAGAATTCCATAATTTATAAATGCACTTGCAACTCCAGAACATGTGTAACAGGTCTGCTGTCTGATCTACACACTGTGGACATTTAGGTGACTTTTTGAATCAAATTTATGAAGTGTAAGATGGGTATAATATGCATTGTTAAATATCATCAATTGAGTAAAGACCAGTTTTTGAAGTGATACGGATTTTAATGTTAAGTTAAACGCCTCTACTATTTTACTGTCGTCTAGGGATGGCAATTTCTCTCTCCAGTATTTGGATAACAGAATATGATTATTATATTTTCTCTCTTTTGCCATTTTATACGCTGAGGATATATATTTTCTATCTTGTTGCAATGCTTCCCACAGATGACCTGAAATAACTAGTTCCTCTTTTTTTATTTCAGAACTGGTAAAATAATTTATGGCCAAATCTTTTAACTGCCTCATTATAATTAAATAAGAGATGGGAAGATTCATCTCTTTTAAGATATCATGTACCGCTACTCCTAGGAAGGGGTATAAATCCCTTACAGTTAATTCCTTAATAAATGGATGGGATTTGGATTTTCTGAGGTGCAGCATGTCCATTAATTCCGGGTTGGACATGGCTTTATATGTCAGGCACAGATCGCCTCCAAACAGGCGGTATGCCACTGAGTAGAGCTGGAGTTTCTTTAACCGGGCAGCATATGGCATCTGTTTGAGCCCTTTGATCCTCTTGGTGAGGTACTTTTGGGGTCTTTCCAGTTGCTGCAGGTGTCTGGTAAGGTACATCCAAAAAGGGGCATTGTACTCAATTATGGGCCTGATGAGGGATGAGTAAAGAGGCACGATGACCTCCCCTGAGCTAGATGTGAATCCCTTCATGATTAGGTAGGCTATATAAAATGTTTTTCTAACCACTTTGGCCACGTGGTTGTCAAATGAGAGATTGCTATCAACTTGGGTCCCCAGGTCCCTAATTACTTCTTCTGTACTTAATGGATTACCACCTATGTGGTAATTTGTGGGCACTTTGTTTTTGCCAAAGGGGATGACTGTACACTTTTTGGCATTTAGCTTGAGGCCATGGCTCTGGCACCAGTTGCCTGTTTCTATGAGGCCCTTTTGGAGGATGCTTGTGTTGGCTGGAGAGTCTATTATGGTGCCCAGTTTGCAGTGATCTGTGAACTTGGTCAGCCACAGTCCTTCTGTGTTGGCCTGTACCTCCGAGAAATATATACCGAACAAGAGAGGTCCCAGGACTGAGCCTTGTGGGACACCACTTGTAACTGGTTTGGAGTCTGACATGGCTCCAGCAATTCTAACCATGTGGGTTCTGTCCTTGAGCCAGTTTGCAATCCATGTAGTGACATAGGGGTTTATATTTAAGCTGGTGAGCTTATCTATAATGTCCGAGTCGGGTATTGTATCAAAGGCTTTTGCGAGGTCCAGGTAGGCTGTGTGGACCACCTTCCCCTCGTCAATCACCTTGGTGACGGTTTCAAAGAAATCAATTAGGTTTAAGAGGCAGGATCTGCCCTTAACAAAGCCGAACTGGGTAGGATCCAGTGTCTGTAGGTCTCCAATATCTTTATTTATGAGGTCCATGATGATCCTTTCCATAGCTTTGCAGACCAAGCTAGTCAGGCTTATGGGACGATAGTTTCCAGGATCCGTTGAGGCACCACCTTTATGGAGACAAATCCTTGAGATTAGAGGAAAAATAATTAGCCTGGCAGCTTAGGCTTAATGCTCATACACCCCCAGGGCGTATTCACAACTTGGCGGTTGTCATTCCTTGCAGAATTTGCAAGTAAATCCTGGCCAGCAACACCACTTAAGGTGGCCGAAGTTTTAGTATTTTAGTTTTTGGATGTGCTTTTTGTTTTTCATTTGTTATGGAGAATGAAGTGGCTTCTGAATCGCAAGTGCTTTTCTCTGGTGAGAGCTCAACCAACCTACTGAAGTCTTAAACTGACAACAGCCAAACAATGAAACATAACAAATAAATTAAACTCATCAAAATACACAAAATTCATAAACTAACCCAAATTATTACTCACTAAAATCAATGTCATACACAGGATAAATCATATCCAAGTATATCAGTCATTAAAAACTATATATCAAAAATATTTCACATTAAAACTATATAGACCCATGTGTGTGCATATATATATATATATATATATATATATATATATATATATATATAGATATATATATATATATATATATATATATATATATACACACACACACACATACGCAAGAGTTTAAACCACCAACCAAGAAACATCAGGAAACATTAATTAAATGTATATAAAATTGTATTTACAACAATAAATGCATCATCTTAATAAAGATTTTAATTTCAGCATACATTTAATGGATAAAGTGTCATTTAGCCCTGGGGGTGTATGAGCATTAAGCCTAAGCTGCCAGGCTAATTCTTTTTCCTCTAATCTCAAGGATGTTGGGCCCCCTCTATCAGTCTCGATTACTCTGTCAATAGCTAGAAACAGGAATTCATGAGTAGGGTTCAAACCCACATGCCTGGCCAAGGCATTATTCAAGTTCTTCTTATTGATATTATAAATATGTTCGTAAATCCTAAGCTTCAAGGATCTATCATCTTTCCTGTATAAAAAGACAGGCAAAACTTACGCATACTCAAATAAACAACCCCCTTTGATTCACAAATAAATTTCCCCTTAACAAAAAAACGCTGATTACATATTGTAAAAGTGCTACTGGTGCTAATATACTTGCACGACCGACAATGCCCACATTTAGACATGCCATGATAAGGGGAATGTGTATACAATGCACAATTATCAAGTATTGCTTTCAAATTCCACCCCCTCCTAAAAACCACTGTTGTTGTATCACCCACTTTATCTCAAATGGATGTATCCTCATAAAGGAAGCACCAGTTTGTTATTAATATATCCCTCAATAAAGGTGCATCCAGTGAAAAAGTGGTAACAAACCCAATTGTATTAATCCTAGTGGTTTGCAGTTGTGGGGGTTCATTGTCAATTGCTGTATAGGTGCATTCCAACATAAGGTTCTGTTCACCAGTAAGCGGCAAACAGTCATCTACCTGTATGGAAACCAGTTCCTGTCCAGTTGTATTCCTCATCAACCTATTAAGGGGAATGTTCCTTAAGAGGGGTTACCTTTGAGTCTAGTGGGCAGCTAATCAGGGAAGTTCAGTGCAAAATAATGGATGGGATATTTAAACCACTTTTGGTTGGCTTAAGCGAGTGCGAACATATGATGGGAGATAGTTTAATAATAAAATATAATAAGAAAAATATATGCAAATTAAGCAAATAAGCTATAGCGTAGTGGTTAGAGCCTTTGCACTAAGCGGAGATATTCCTAGTTCAAGTCCCACTACTACACGTTCCATTTTTTGTGGGAAATCTGTATACAAAAATATTTCCTGACATTTTTTATGTATAAGTTTTGTAAAAAGCATTGAAATTTTAAATGTAGTAGTGAACAAATTATATATATATATATATATATATATATATATATATATATATATATGTATATATATATATATATATATATATATATATATATATATATATAAATATATATATATATATATATATATATATTTATATATATATATATATATATATATATATATATATATATATATACATATAAAGGTGAAATGGTTTGCATTCTGAGGCATGAGTACCCTATTTAAGCAATATAAAGAACTGCTAAGCACATTTTACCATTATTGAGCATATTTAAATACAATTGTGTGTAGCTGCGCACCACGCTAACCAGCGCAATCGCAACATATTTGCGTGTAGCTGCACACTGCACTAACTAGCGCAACATCTGGCAATGTCAAGCAACATCAGGCAATGTCAAGCAACATTGAGCAATGTTGAGCAACGTTGGGCAAAGTAGGGCAAAGTCGGGCAAAGTTGAGTAAAGTCGGGTAAACACGCTCACACCTGCTTTATTGTTCCTTAACCAGTCAGGTCTGCCCAGCAGGAAAATAAAAAGCAGTGACAGGGCTCTAAATCAGGATACTGTGCACTATAGTCACAGTACTTAACCACTAAGCCATGACAGCATTTCACAAACATGAAGTTTCAACAGACACATATCTATCAAAGGAATTTTAAGCATTTCCAACATCAGCTAAGCAGGCGTGCCTACAGCTGAGTTTTTCTAAAAGTGGCCAATCACAAATAAGTGCGGGAAATGAGGCATATTTAAGCTCGGATACTCTGTTTGTACTATATAGCATAAATCCAAAGCACACGATAGTCACAAACAAAAAACTTTAATGAAGCTTTCAGGTCTCCACCCTTCATCAGCATACTAAACACATCACATTAATTACATTTAAATAGAGGAATATTAAAATCACATGATCAAGCCAACCATTCATAAAACCTCCGTAATTAGTAATACAAATTGGCTAAAAACATTTCCTAGTTGTAAAATACTAGGAATATTTTTGTTTATATAAAAATGTTTATATAAAAAATGTTTATATAACAAATGTGGTAAGTGATATGAAGATATAAAAGTAAAAATAAAATATAAAAATTACATATATAAATTTAATACTAATTTAAAGATATTTTTTAAAGATTCTCCTTCTGCCTTTTCACTAAAACTGGTTTTAAACTCACTGTTCCATTAAGCCCAGGATATTTGTCAGCATGTAGACGCAATATCCATTCATATTCTTTTAGTAGCAAAAGATTTTCAATATCACCACCTCTGATGCCCAAATTCAAAACAGATATACACCTAAATTTAAATGTATGTGACTGAAACTCATGCACATGCCTATATAATGCATTTGTTTCTACCTTTCTTTTTATTTTATTTATGTTCTACTATTCTGTCTTTTAACTTCCTAATCGTTTTCCCCACATAGAATACACTACATAGGGTACAGGTAGCCAAATATACCAATTTAGTTGTGTTACAATCTGCTTTACAAGAGAAATCATAACATTCACCTGTAGTTGGATGCTGAAAACCACTTTTACTATCATATATATCTGAACAACACACACAATTATAACATTTAGATGTGTACACTTTTGTTCTTACTGATGGTATTTCACTTTGAAAATCTTTATAGCATAACATTTGTTTCAATGTCTGACCATTTCTAAAGGCATATTTTGGTGTTAACCCTAATAAATCTTTTAGGTCTAGTTGGGCCATTAATATGACCCAATTTTTCTCAATGATCTTGCAGACATCATATGTGTTGGCATTATAGGTGGTGATAAATCTTAAAACATTACAGCTTTTTGTCTTTTTCTCTGTTATATCTATATCCTGCATCATTTGGTGTGTTGCCCGTTCTGTAATTTGATGTAAAGGGCCAAAAATAGGTTTATATAAACTGCTTCTTCCTTGTAAAACCTGTTCATAACTCATATCAATCTCATTCAATATATAGCCATTATTAATAAGTTCCTCCTTCATTTTCTTAATTTCCTCTTTAAAAATAACTTCTTCACTAGTTAATCTACTTACTCTTATAAATTGAGATTTTAAGATGCTTCTATAAACATGTGTAGGGTGCATACTAGCTGCATTAAAATATCTAGCTGCATGCACATCCTTCCTATGTATCATCGTATGTAATTCATTAGATTTTCTGTACAGTTTTACATCCAAGAATACTATATTATCTCTAGAAAAATTCATTTTAAATCTAAGAAACTCTGTTGTTGAATTGAAATACTTTAAAAAACTTTCTAATTCTTCTAACGTACCTGCCCACACAAAAAAGCAATCATCAACGAACCTACAGTAGCAGTCCAATAAATGTTTAAACTGATTATTAGCACTCAAGACATATTGTTTCTCCCATACATATAGGACCAAGTTGGCAAACGTATTCGCTACTGATGTGCCCATAGCCACTCCTGTTAATTGTTGATATGGTACATTATCAAAAATAAAGATGTTCTCAGTCAAAACTAAATCTAAAAGGAAGCATATATTCTCCACTTCACATGTCTGCTGCAATGATTGCATCATCAGAAAATTTCTTATTGCCTCTATCCCATAGTCAATAGGAATCACCGTAAATAGTGATTCTATATCGAGTGTAACCAATAAATATTCTGTCATGTTACTTGTTCTGTCCCATAAATCAACTTTTTCTAAGAAATGCACTGTATCTTTGAGTATTGTTTCACATTTAGGTAGATACTTTGCTAAAACATTCTGTAAGTATCTGGATATGGGTTCCGTCACCCATCCCTTACCTGACACAATGGGTCTTAAAGGTGGGTCAGTGATGGACTTATGAATCTTGGGTATTCCATAGATCTGTGGGATCTTAGGGCAAGTTACAGTCAAATAGGACAATAAGTTAATGGTTATATCCTGACACAATTGCATGTCATACAGAGCTAAATTAATTTGAGAAACATGATTTTTTATATCCACAAATGTGATCTTCCTAAAAGTATTTGTATCAGACAAAAATTCATGAAACTTATTCATGTACCAAAGCTTGTCCATTATAACAGTAGCCCCTCCCTTGTCAGCCTGTTTAATTATAATATTTTTATCCTTCTTTAATTGCTGTAAGGCCTTATATTCATCAAAAGACAAGTTATATCGAACATTTCTGCCTTAATCTTATTTTTATTCTTACTAATGTAAAGAGCTCTAATTTCCATTTCCACTATATTTTGAAAGGCCAAAATTACAGGCGACAGCTGTGGCATAAAGACACTCAATTTTTGAAGACAGGATTTAAACTATCTGACTGTTTAAACATTGATTTCAACATAATGTTCCTTGCAAAAAGTTTAACATCCGTTAGTATATCAACAATATTGTCCTTGAATGAAGGAATAAACTTCATTCCATATTCAAATAATTTATAGTGCTCATCTGATAGCATAAAATTTGCAGAATTAACAGTACCTCTCAGTAAGCGACAAGTTCTTAGCGCCTCGGCGCTTTGCTGGGCTGCTTGGGGCTGTCGTTTTTCCTTTTCTGTACTTGCGTTTGGCGTTGTGGAGTTTTTTGATGATCTATGGATTCCTGCTGCCTTCTCTGCTGTAAGACAACCTTCTCCGGTTGTTTTAGGCGAAAGGGCAAAAAAGATGAAATTTCGGTTTGTTTGCGTTTCTCCTTCCCTTCCAACACAGAGGCTGTTGGTTGTTTCTGACCTCCTAAGGCATTTTCATCCGTGCCCATAGCAGGAACGCCATTTAAAGACTGCTCCACATCACACTCCTTTCCCCTTAACTGGCCTTGCTCAGACTGACTTGTCGCTACGGAAGCAAAGGTTAATGCCTCAGTCACACTCGCTTGCTGATTGGCTGCTGCTACAGCTAGTCCTGGCGTTACTGGCAATTCGAAATTATCAAGCTCATCTAAAAGTTTATTGATGGGTTTCACTGTACGTGATGAATTTATTACGCTGTCTACCTTTCGTTGATTAAATTCCTTTTTAAAGACTGCTTTAGGCCAATGAAAGATATGTCCATTTTTGAAATCATCTAAATCACGTTGTAATTTACATTTCTTTTCCATTTCTAGTTTAATATCTAGTACTTGGATACGATTTATAAATGCTTGATACTTCTCATTCATAGCATCTGTTGTTAAAAGTTCAAACACTTCTTTCTCAATTTTTTCTATTTCATCCATTAAATCAGACTCTATTTTTTCAAAAAAATTGTTCATTAGCTTCATGTAGCTAATGCTGAGCTCAAGATTCAGTTGTTGCCACTGTACTAAAAGATCTTGATATGTATTACCATATGACGGCATCTTTAAGATCCGAAGCCCACGTGGCACCACTCCAAGATCTAAATAAGCTACAAAGCTCAGTCTTTGCCACTACAAATGCTTGTAGCTCTGTACTTTTTTCTCCAAAAGGTTTAACGTTTTACTAAAGTCAGAAAGTCCAACGCTAGCATTACCACATTGCTGGATATCCATTGCTCTAGTTTGTAGCAATGGATTGCTTGATTTCATCAGCAACTTTTTCATAGTTGAACTCATTTAGAAGAATGGTAAAATTCCAACAATATCAGGAACAAAAAACACAGACGGCTGGCTTGCTCTCCTCCTACTATATTGTTTGCAGCTACTTAGTACAGGCACTTGATTTAGAGGGCAACGCTGCGGCATCCAGGAGTCCAAAATGATGTTTTGGCTCCTTGTCCACAATCATGAGGAAAGAATCCTGTGGGGCCAGTACCAGGGTACCCAATATAAAAGAGAGGCCTGGAACAGTCTTACCCATGATCTCACCAGTGCTACTGGTGTTCCTTGGACTGGTGAGCAGGTCAGGCACCGTTATTCTGACATGAAGCGATGTAGGGAGGATCAACTGGACCAGTGGATCCAGGAATTCCGTACGATGCGTAATGCCCCAGTACTTAGTAAGTAGCCATTGTATTAAGTAGTTAAGAATTGCTATACTTGTCTATACTATGGATAGGTATGTCTCCGTATCACTGCATTTACTTCACAGCTGCAGGTGACTGGGCTATGAACCAGCAAGCCCATGAAGATAGGCTGCAAAGGCTGCGTCATGAGGCAGGTTAGTAATTATTCTGCATGCACTGTTATATAAAATAAATGAGAGAGCCTTCAAAAAGTCATTTAACCCAATAAATAAAGGTGTAATAATCCTTTAATAAATGTATGATTCATGGAGTGCGTCTGTGTCATTTTCTTTGATATGTTGTTGTACTGTTGCATTCTACAAATAGTAGTGTTGCATTAAGCAGTGTCAACCCACACTTGGGTAGGCCCATATAACGTGGATGAAGGGAGTGCCAGTAGCTTGTATGCATATGTACAGCCCTCAACTGTTGGTTCATGGCCAGCATGTACAGGTTAATCTGGCACATGAGTAGCTTGGTATTGTGTTCCCCAGAAATTTCAGTGTGCTGCCAGAAAAGTAGGGAGCTGTTAAGATATAACTGATACTTTCACCTGAACATATCTAGATAATTATATGAAAGTAGATCTGTCAGTGTACCATCTTAGCAGTAGTGTGTGTGTGAGCAACTCTCAAAATATGTTGCAGTAACATCTGCATCTTGGACAGTTTGTATGCAAGATACAGCTCATGTATATAATGATCTAGCAAAATCCAATAGCACAATATAAGGACATTGGGTAGTGTAATAATACATGTAAGGGACATATAACTGCAGTTAATAGGAATGTAGTGAAAACTAGAAGGATATATAAGTTGTTAATTGAGCTATCTTTTCCCACCCTACTGCATGTGCATAAAAATGCAATTCCACACCTCAATCGGTATGTCAAATCTCAAAACATTTGTTGGGACATATGTCATATTGGTTTATAAATATTTGCATTTATTTCTATGCATGTGCCCTGTTAAAATACCACAACATTGGTGGCCTGTTGCCATAAATTCAACCTGCATGCTGTTGTAATGTCCACTATTGTTCTATATATGCATGTGTTATGCTTGCTTTTCAACTGTTGAAAATCTGGTGTGTTGGTTTAATGGGAATACTTCTGCACGCTGTTATAACTAATTGGGAATGCTGTTGACTGTTACTAACCCATATCTTTATTAAATTCACCAAAACATAGTTCGTATTGGAAGGCCGGTCCCAGCGGACCCACCTGTCCCACCTCAGCTGGCCATGGCACCTGGCACCAGCAGATCTGTTGCCCAGCCTGGGACCTCCTCCTCCATTGGCCCTGTACCACCTTCGGGTGGAAGCGCTGCAGGGGATGGGGCTCGGACCCCCTGTGCAAGCATGGGCGGAGGGGCACCTATCACCCTTCGAACTTTCCGGGCTGTGGTGCATAGAAAGAGTGAAGGTTCTGTTGCAGAACCTCTACGCCAGCTTGAGGCCCGAGTGGCACAACTCCCGGATCAGCCTTCCCCTCCTACATAGCCCCCAGCACAGCCACCCTCTGGACCGTGAAGGTGCAGTGGTGACTGCCCATGGGTGGGGACCTCAGCCCCACTGTTTCCATCTGGGGGCTCATGGGCTTGCGATTTCCAAACATCCCTCCCCGTCAAAGGTGTTCAACCCCCATGTGTCATATACTGCCCCTGCATGCATCTTGTTTGTCTTGTCTGTTTACCTCCCCAACCTACCTCCCCAAATATACCTACTCCCCCTACCCTACATTCCACTCTCACCTGAAAAAAAAGACGGCAATCTACTACCAAAAAAATAATTACGCCCCATACATAGCTGCCCATTTTGCACACATGCCCACTGGATACATGAAATGTTATTTAATTGGCATTACAACATACTTTGTTGTCCTCACCCCTCTCTCAGGGGTTGTAGGGTTCATATCTACCTCCAAATTTATTGCATATGCACAGCTGTTTTCTTTCAAAGAAATTAGTGCGGGGGTGAGTGGGAGTGAGCACTATTATGCAGTAGTTAGCGGGTTTGTGCTTGTTTGCGCTTGGCTAAGCAATGCGCAACATTGCACAAACCCGCGCAAACCCACTTAAAAGTGCCTTAGTCACTCTGTATGTGAGGGCCCTTGTTCTGCCCAGGAGCAAAATAAAACACCTCTGTAAGGCTCGAACCCTGGACCTTGCACACACTACACAACATGAAGTACCACTAAGCCATGGCAGATATACCTCAAGTTGGTGCTTAAATAATTATATCATGCATCAGAATGAGTGAATGTAAAGGAAAATTAGGAATACCATACCACATAACTTGTTCTGTGGATGTTGACCAACAGTTGTTGTGGGATTACATTACATGACTGTGATAAGAGAAGCAGCCATTCTAGCAGGAAATAATGTTACACCATCAATTTACAACCCCACACAGTATCGCAGCAGGACAAACACTGCCATATCTGTTTAGGGCAGAGGCCATACCTCTCAACTGTCCCTAATTTTCAGGGATGGCCCTGATTTTGACACAAATTTTAGCTCTGTCCCTCAGAATACCTCCTAAAACTACTGACTTTGGGCAGAAAGGTGGTGAATCACACTTAATGAATAATGATAATAATTAAGAGTTAGACACTTCTTTTACTTCAGAAAAGGTGTATTAATTGATATGCTCTGATTCTCTCAATGTTTCAACTTAATGGCACTAATATTTTAAAGGTGTCCCTGATTGTCCCTGACTTTTTCTTGACATTTCCTTGATTCTGTTCAAATATGTACCTGATTGGTTGAGATGTCTGGCAGAGGCAGAAACACAGAGGCATATTAGCCTTTTTGCTGTTACACACTGTGCAAATAGCTTTGGAAGGAGTTTCAAAAGCATACCCTTATGTAGGAATACAACACTGAAATGCAAATGGATGGAGCCATATACTTGTAGCAACCAACTGTAAGAATGCCATTGCTCTATTGCTGAAAAGACCTGTGTGGTGCACAGACAAAAAATAACAGGCTATTCTCTGGCTATCATGTGGATAGGTCCACAGTTGGGAGTTACGCAGACAGACTACCTGCCTTGATAAACTAACATGTACACAGCAACCCTGTAAGTCCAGCAAGATAAAATCCACACAATACTACTTACGCTCTCTGTACTTCTGCAACCCTACCCAAATGTAGAATATACCTGTGTGTGCAGGGTCTACCAAGGATGTAGGTAAGCATACTCACTGTACTGAAATGTGTCCAGTTTTTCTGAGCAGCTCGTGCTAATGTCAACACTAAAAAAGCACAAACTGTTTAGAACTGAGTAAATGAATATTCACAGTATAGCAGTTCACAAACAATTCCTGTGCCAAAGGAATACATCTCTATAACTAGCTTTGTATGGCAGTTAATTGTAACAGTTGAAAAGAAAGTACATCTTTCCATGTATCTTGGGGTAGCATTTTGAGGGGTGAGTACATTTCTACGCTGACAAGTTGGTACTAGAAGCAGTAACATTAGGTCTGAGTACAAAATGTAAATCTCTGGCTAGACCCCTGGCTTCTGATATAAGAACTATACCAACCTTCTTTCTTAAACATGATGCCCACACCAAACAAGGATGATCTCCATCTTGGAAAGCTGAAACGGCCACATCTAAATGAGTCAGCAATTTATAGTACTGGGTTGCTATGATAGTGATTTCTGCAATTACTGCACAGCAGGCTGCATGCAATTAGCAAATGGTGACCATTAATTGGTGCAAAGGCCATCGCATGCTCATGTGCAAATTCTTACAAAAGCAGGCTGCAATCTCTGCCAACCAACTCAATCACTCTACTGCAGAGACTGACAGAGAGAGAGAGAGAGAGAGAGACAGAGAGAGACAGAAAAAAGGAAAAAGAAATATTACCAAATTATACAAAGGAAAGGTATGTGACACATATGTATTTACTGGCATGTAATAGATGTTACTGAAGAATAGTCTAAATAATGTGAAACATTCATATGTGGCAGCATTTCTTCTTTATGCACAGATGTTCTGCTTAACTACCGCTATAGACAATACTGTGTGTACCTGTGGGCAGTAGGACATACCTGTGAAATTTGTAGCTCAGCATTAAATGTCAAAGATCTGATCCATGTTATCTGTGTTCTGTACAGTAGTGTGGCCAATGGCTGCTGGAGGGAGTAGCGCTGACATTATATAAACATGGGTGTGACAGAACAACACATGCATGATAGTCATATTAAAGTGTAGCTTAGCATTGGCAACTGCTGTAGCAGTCTAGTATGCTTATCTAGCATCTGTTGCCATATATGCCCCCACATGTTAGTCTGTGTTGATATGTGACACCTGTTTGTGTTGCAGCAAAGCCCAACAGTTCAGCTGTGAGGTCAAGGGACTTACAACAGTTTGCCCATGTGTGTGTATGCCACGCACATATGGAGGAATATATATGTGTGATATATATTCACATCTGTATATGTGCATAAAGCAGAGGACATATTGCAACTGTTTGTGAAGGGGGGAGATATATATGTTGGTGAAGGTTAGTATGCGCATATTTGCATGTAGGTTTTAGTGTGTGACAAACAAGACAGCATACAGTGCTGATATATGATATGTGGTGGTTAAACACTGTGGGTGGTTTGTTCAGTTTGCAATGTTGAAGCCAGTAAGACCTGCTAAAGCTACCTGGGCTGTGAACACCTTCAATGCATTTATCCCAAGACTGTGCGATTTTATTACATTACTGTACACCTTACATCCTTTGTATAATTGATATTCTCACTATGAAAGGTGAAATGTATATGTGCCTACATATATATGTATATGTAGACAAATGGATGTGTATATGTATATGTGTATGTATATATATATATATATATATATATATATATATATATATATATATGTATATATACATATATATATATATATATACATATATATATATATATATATATATATATATATATATATATATATATATATATATATACATACATATACTCATACACACCTATATCTACTTGTTGCAATAGATTCTCTGTACTGTTGACTGACTGTGATGGTCAATATGTTTGTGAATACATCAAAGATATGTATCTGTGGGATAGCTTAGTGGGAAACTGTTTATGTTATGGTATTATGGGTCCTTGCTTTGATCCTAGCAAAAGCTGTGTATTCTGTTGCTAGGCAGCACAAGTGCTATTGCATACAGTGTGATTAGGTCCCTTAGTTTTAACTAGGGTGTGTCATTGGAGGCTAAAGAACTTCATCTATGATTATTGATTGGTACCGATGTTGAATGCAAATCCTGTGTGTACTGTAGTACTAACTGAAGCTCTGGTCCTGTACAGCAAAGTATGGTGTATGTCCACATTGCTTGCATCCACTGTTTTGTGTGGTCCCTGTATTCATCACAGATTACATTTCTCAGGATTAAGGTTGTGTAAGTACTAACACACAATACTGTATAGTGCACACTGAAAGCTTATCTGGGTTGTCATACCTTTGTGTCCTGTAATTATGTCTGATGTGTGTGTGGGTATGTCTGTAACATGTCCTTTGACATACGTGTGGTAATACATATAACTGCGTATCTATCAACATTCATAGTGTACTACAGCAGTATGTGACCTATATTCCTAATTGTGCACATATTTTGGCCACAGGTTTGGCATTAACAAGTTGTGTGGTATCATTGATTGTGATGGATGATATATTTATTTACACATCAGCTTGATATATATCTCCTGTGGCTAGGTGGTGCATCGTATTGCATACAGTGTGCCAGGTACTCTTGTATAGTCTTAAATAGTGATTTTATTTTTTTGCTGTGCAGAACATGGTTCATTAGATAGAGAGTAAGCAAGGCACTTTCAAGCAGTTCTGGGGTGAGCAGTGATAAGTGGCAGTTACAGTGTTTCACTCTCGGTTAGCTTATAGGTTGCTATGTATGGCAGTTCAGTGATATCTGTACTGTATAATGGTAAATGTGCCATATGACTTGCTCCAACATATTTTTGTATTTATGTCTTTTAGGGATCATGGCCCACCACAGGAACCCGAGTTACAGTAGTGCTGAAGATGATATCATTACTAGAAGTATGATTCAGCACTACCGTCTCATGTTTTCACGAACCAGCCAGGACCAACAGGAGCGTACTGCAATGTGGCAAGATGTTGTCCGCAGTGTCAATGAGGTAGGCCTGCATAACTGGACATATGAGCTGGTTTGCCACCACTGCAGTGTTCTTCTCAGACATGTCCATCAGCATGTCGCTGATGTGCGCAGACAACAGCTTGCAACAGGGAGTGGTGTTAATATCCATCTCCCCTCACCAGAGTGGAGGAACTGCTCATGAGCCTGGTGGCACAACAACAACAGCAGCAGACAAACACCATGATGGAGGTTGGAGCCACCCAGCAAGCACACATTGAGCATGCAGGTAACATGGCATATCTGTAGACTACTGTTATCTGTATTGGTAGATCATGCATATGTGAGATGTGGAGTGTGTTGTTCAAAGATGTGGAGCCTGTTGTTGTGCAATACTAATCATTTGGAACATAATCTGTAGCCCTGTGAATGTAAACTGTTGTTGTACTGTAAGATTGCAGACACACAGTAGCAATGCCACAGTTGTGGCCACTGACAAACTGTCTCATCTCTATGTAGGTACCTCTGGGGTGACATCAAGGCAGCAGACAGATGCTGGTGAGTGTGTTCTACATTTATTATTGTAAATAAAAAGTGCATGTCATAGTTAAGGTGTAGGCCATGTACACATGTAACACACCTACACATAATGCATGCTGTGCATGTTTGGTGTAAAAGTACGCACATCTCACTAATGTGATTAGCTGCCTCAAACACCCTGACCATCTCAAACAAATGTGGCTAGACTGTAGTGACCATTGGATAGGCACAGTTGATACTCAACATGCACATAACATACACATCTATGTCATACACAGGGCATTTTAACATGCTACACATAAAGGATTCCCAAACCCTCTGTAAAGACGCACTCCAGTATCCACAATCTCATCCACACATTACACATAATATACCTAAGAGGTAGAGGCCTATCCTGGGGCATTTAAACACTCTGCAACACACTACACATTCATGTCAGGGAATGCTCCTTATTGGCCTCCTTACAAACTCACGTAACAACTGGTTGTGAAATGGTGAATTTAGCCAAGGTAGTACAGTTTCGGCACAGCATGATTAGTGCTGGTTTGTGAAACATCTGTAGCCTTGAGTGACCACCTGATACTTCACGATGATGGCCTATGGTACTATACCCCATCCAGTTATTGTAACCACAGTACTACACATAGCTGTCATTGCTACACACCATAATAATGCGTGTGTGCACACATATGCACCTCTAAACAGTATGCATAGCAATCATCATTTGCACAACTGACACATATAACATATATGTCTTGTGATGCTATTGAGTGGCTAGGTCATATGACACATATTGTGTATGTGTAGTGTTTAAATATGCAGTTGTGTTTTAGCATGCCATGTCATGGATGAGACTGGCATGTCCACAATATGATCTACACTCACCATAAGTACCATACATTGGGTATGTGGCCGAATGGTATTCCATCAATTATCCATGCACCACTGATGGTGTTGTGTGAATACTCATTATGCATGTGCTAAAAATGTATCCACAATTATTTGCTAAAGACACAGAGGCTGTAATCAGCATTGGATACCTATCTGACACACAGATACACATCCAGTAATGGTATGTACACCTGTGAGTTATGGTGGACAGTACATCACAGGGTTATGAATACCTGTACAGCAATGTTGTGCCCATGTATGCATTGTGTTCCAGGGGGAGGGCCATCACCTAATAACAAAACACATGCATCAAAGCCATGTATACTATTAGTAATAAGGACTAACTACACTTGCACTGCATGCAGTTGAGCAACACATGTCCTGCATGCTGACATGTGTTATATGACTGTTTTGCTTGTGATACTGCACCACACAATCACCTGCTATTCTGTATGTTCTGTGATTGCTGGTGTGTGTGTCTGCTTTCAGGAGGAGTGTAGTTTTGTGTGTGTGTGTGCATGTGTGCATGTGCGCATGTTGTCTGAAGTCATGTTCAGGTCTTAAAGTGTGTTTCCTGTTTTCCTCTCACAGGTGGCGAGGTGGGGCTGCTTCAGAACAGCAGGGAACCTGATGTCACTGAGACAGACAGTGATCATGAGGATAGGTGTGTTGAGGCACAGGCAGGTTTGTCAGGGTCTGTTGTTGGTCCACCAGTTGACAGTACACAAGTCTCCACCCCATCCATGCACACAGTCATACTGCCTGTACATCCATCATCACCATTGCCGTTAGTCGAGGGACAGTGTACGGTTGGCACTGGCCAGGACAGTGTGGTATCTATGGCACATGTATCAGGACACAGCAGCCATAGCCAGATGCCTGGAATGGTACCACATAGGCAGATGTCCAGGGGTTCTCATAAGAGCACTGCTGCTCCTCATGCCCCTGGCAGACGTGCCACACCTCATTCTACCACAGGCTGTCATGGAGGCACAGACATGAATGGAGCGGTACACCAGACAGGGGCTAAGAGCACAGAGGGCTCATTACACTTCTGTAAATGACAGTATCCGTGACCTAACAGGTGCCAGACATAACTACACTGAGGTCATTGATAGATGTTGGAGTGAGACATTGGATGTCCTCCACAATGTCATGTCCAAGTCTCAGGACAGTGCAGGATGGTTGAGACGTCGACATGGATGTATGCCAGCAACATTACCAGCTGGACGTCACCGTGGACGTCCAGCAAGTCACAGCTGCTCCCGTAGTGCCAGTACCAGCCCCAGCAATGTTGGGGGGGGTGTCCATAGACCATCCTAGCAGACGACGTGCATGTGACTCTGGTCAGTCCCAGCAGGGACCTGAATCCAGTGGACATTTCTCAACCTCTTCTGATAGTACCCAATCTGGATTAGTACCTTATACTGTCTGTAGCACCCCTGCCAGGCATAGGTTCCATATCCGTGGCCAGAGATGGTGATCTGTAAAGCATTGCCAGGTACAGTCTGTAGCTGTCTCACAAATCCCCATATATGGCAGCCACATGGTGGAACTGTGTGCATGCAGACACCCACACATAAACCAGAAACCTAGGGCAAACACATACCCACACACATGACATCAACATTGGCCCATAACAGTACTCATGGCCCTCACACATGCACTCACACACACATGTTGATTGTATGGCTCAGTGTAGACCTCTGGCAAACCAACAACACACCCTGTGCATATAATGAAACCTGTGCCACCTGCTGTCATCTGTAACGTTGATGCAGGAACAGGCTAACATGGTGCTGATGCACAGGGTGACTTTAATAAAGTATAGCAATGGATGGATGTGTAGCATGTTGTCAGCGGTAAAGTGTAATGATATCCTTGAAGGTGTAGCTGAGCAGGCATGATGCATTGAAGCTGTAATTAGCAATGTTGTATTGTTTTCACCAGTGTTTATTCCAATTGTGTTTTGTTTGCCCATGTGCCACTTGGCTGATGTGTGTAGTTGTGTCAGCATGCATTATACAGTGGACAGAAAGTGTGGGGTGTGTGCAGCACATGTTTGCAGGTGTCCATATGTGAAAATGGTGGAGGTGCACTGTCTGCATGTACATGCATATTGGACACATGGGCAGCGTGACATGCCCTGTATTGGCCAGTGTTAACACTCCATAGTTTCTATTGGTGGCCAGTATGCATTGTACTACACACATTTTGGAACTTGAGTACGCATGTGTGTGTATGACACGGGTTGACACTGTGCTGTGGGTGATGCTGTTGTTGCTATCTGTCATTGGTTTGCATTACTAAGGTTAACACTGTCCCAGCTGCATAATCATTTAGTAATGCACACTGTTAACCTACAGGGTTGCATGGACCATGCTATCACAAACACAAGAAATTCTCACTTATACAGTAAAAGTGCATTAGTCTCATGGACCCCTGCCATAAACTAAATATATAATAGAAGGTGTGAAGTTGCACGAAAAAAGAGTTACATACCAAGAAGGGATAGCCTCTCTGGTCAGTATCATTGGGAAAATACAAGCCCTCATTAAACATACAAGGCAAGCTTCAAAATACAAAATGGCAAGGATTCCAAAGACAACACTAATGCTTTCTTTAGTGTTGTTTATAATCTATAGGGGAAATCTCAGATCAGGTCATGGTTAATGTAAATGGTCACAAAGTACACTTATCTGACTGAAATTACCAATTTCTTGTCAGACAGTTTGAATTTGGACTTCACCACTCTGTCGTTACACAAGGGCCACATTTGCAGACCTGAAGAATGCAAAACCTGATAATTCACAGACACTCTAGTTAAAATATCACTTTACCAAAGTCCAAACCACAGTGGGAATGGTACTGGACAGTGTCCCTGGCTGTGTCATACCCAAGCTGACATATGAAGTCACCACTCACCTAAACACTCTGTCCAGATGCAGCCTCTATACAGGTTACATACGTGTGGAATGACACACGGTAATGGTGTTCACAGTCCACAAGGGTTGAGCTACAACATCTTCTTCTTCTTCTCCTTTCTGATGCTCCCATTAGGGGTCACCACAGTAGATCATCTGTTTCCATTTCTTCCTGGCCTCTGCATCTTGCACTGTCACACCATCCAACTGCATGTCCTCTCTCACCACAGCCATAAACCTCATCTTAGGCATTCCTCTTTTCCTGTTACCTGGCGGCTTCATCCTTAGCATCTATTTCACAATATACTCTGCATGCCTCCTCAGCACATGTACAAACCAACTTAATCCTGCCTATTTGGCTTGGTCTACTAACCTTCAAACCTGGGCTGACCCTCTAATATACTTATTACTAATCCTGTCCACCCTTGTGACACCCAGTGCAAATGTTAACATAAATTGATTAAGGGTAGAACTACAACAGATCCTGGAAACTCTCACCCTATAAGCCAGACAAATGTTATCTGGAAGGCT
Source organism: Protopterus annectens (assembly GCF_019279795.1). Lineage (NCBI taxonomy): Eukaryota > Metazoa > Chordata > Ceratodontiformes > Protopteridae > Protopterus > Protopterus annectens. The sequence continues at coordinate 479,244,197 of NC_056739.1, forward strand.
ATGGAGCACAGCATTATGGAACTCATTAACAGAGACATTATGAACTTGCAAACACTGCACCATACCCACTTAGGTTCTTTAAAGATCAGATCATTGCTCCTACACCTAGTAGACATCAAGTCAATTAACAAGGCTATAGGTGAGGGAGGGGAGGTCCACACAGCCAAGCTATAGCTCACCAGCAATTCATACCCATCTCACATTCTGGTATTATACATAACCTCAACAGACTGACCATAAATGATTGTTAGATGATGGATTGACAACTGACGCACAGGTGTAGGACACGCAGTAACATTTGCAGCCTCCATGTACAATTCTATGCCAGTAACAAGTGGTATTCACCTGCACTCAGTCCTGGGACCACTCCTGTTTGGCATATAGCTTTCTTAGGTACAAGCAAACACAGTAGGGATATGTCTGCCCACGTTTGATGAAAATGCATACTGTGGGCTATATTTTATTCTCCAGATTATAGGTTCATAGGTTTATACTAGGCTAACTGCCCTAGGGCATTTATAAGCCTAGCCCAAAGTTATGTGGCTTACGCCGCCCCTTATGTTAGAAATACTGTGCCCATTAGTTTGTTTTGCCTCTGTCCAGTAGTGACACAGAGATGATTCCCGGGGTAAACCTACGATCTCCCATCCACCGGTCAAGATTTCTCTTGAACAGAGCCAGCGAGGTGCTCTGCCTCACATGGACCGGGATTTTATTCCACAGCATGGGGAGTCTTTGGGTGATAAATCTATCCCTCCAGCATGTCCTATTTATATCCATGCTAAGGTTTAAGTCTCTTGCTCTAGTGGTTTTGGTGGATTTGGTTTTTTTGAGGTGGAGCATGTCCATTAATTCCGAGTTGGTCATGGCCTTGTATGTCAGGCACCGGTCACCTCTGAGCAGACGGTATGCAACTGAATAGAGTTGGAGTTTCTTCAGTCTGGCAGCATATGACAGGTTTTGGAGTCCCTTTATCCTTTTGGTGAGGAACTTTTGGGGTCTCTCCAATTGCTGCAGGTGTCGGGTGAGATACATCCCGAATGGGGCATTGAACTCGATCATTGGTCTGATAAGTGAAGAGTACAGGGGAACAATGACCTCACTTGATCTGGATGTGAATTCCTTCATGATCAGGTGGGCAATGTAGAAGGTCTTTCGAACCACTTTAGCAACGTGAGTGTCAAATGAGAGGCCACTGTCAACCTGGGTCCCCAGGTCCCTGATAACCTCTTCTGTGCTTAGTGGGTTGCCACCTATATGGTAGCTTGGGGTTACCTTGTTTTTCCCGAAGGGTATGACTATACACTTTTTTGCGTTTAACTTCAGGCCATGGCTCTGGCACCAGCTATCAGTTTCCGTGAGACCCCTCTGAAGGATGTCTGCATCCGATGTACTATCCACTATGGCACCCAGTTTGCAGTCATCCGCAAACTTTGCCAGCCATAGTCCTCCTATGTTTGCCTGTACTTCTGAGAAGTAGATGCCGAACAATAGGGGGCCAAGGACTGAGCCCTGTGGGACTCCACTTGTAACCGGCTTGGAGTCTGACATGGCTCCAGCAACTCTAACCCTGTGGGTTCTGTCCTTTAGCCAGTTTGCAACCCATCTTGTGACATATGGGTTTACATTTAAGCTGGTAAGTTTCTCTATAATACCCGAGTGGGGTATTGTGTCGAAAGCTTTTGCAAGGTCAAGGTAGGCTGTATGGACTGCCTTTCCCTCATCAATGGCCTTGGTGACTGTTTCGAAGAAGTCGACCAAGTTCAAAAGGCAAGATCTGCCCTTGACAAAGCCAAACTGGGTTGGGTCCAAGGTCTGCAAGTCCCCTATGTCCTTGTTTATGAGTTCCATTATGAACCTCTCTATAGCTTTGCAGACCAGGCTTGTTAAGCTTATGGGGCAGTAATTACCAGGGTCTGTAGAGGCACCGCCTTTGTGGAGTGGGACCACAGTTGCTGTACGCCACTCCTTGGGCACATATCCTGTGGTGAGGCTAAGATTAAACAGCTGCCTTATGTGTGGGTTTAGTTCTTCATTAAGTTCATGTAGCACACAGCCAGGGACCCCATCCGGTCCCATTGATGCTGTGTTTTTAGCTTTAGAGAGAGCAGCTTTCACCTGTGCATTTGAGATGTCTGGGAGGCTACACTCAGTTGGGATAGTTATCTCTCCTTTTGGGGGGGAGAGGGGGGTGAAGTTTGCGCTGAACCTGTCTGCCAGTATGTTGGCAATGTCTGTGGGTTCAGTGATTTTTGTATCATTTTGGACTAATTCTGAGCATATCTGGGAGTTTCCACCCAGGTTTCTGACATAGCTGAAGAAGGCCTTATGATTGTCTTTTGAATCTATGGCAATTTTTCTCTCAAAGTTGGCCTTGAATGATTTTATGAGGGATCGTAGTTTCTTGCTAGTGCTGATCAAAGATGCCTTCCCTTTTTGTGATTTTGCTCTATCATGCAATAGCTTTCTCCTCTTATTGTAAAGTTTGTTTATGGCTGGGGTCCACCAGACTGGACGTTTGCCCTTGGTGGAAAGAGTCTTGGTTTTATTTGGGATTGCCTGATCCATGCAGTCCTGAAGGTGTTCATAGAAGGCATTTGTAAGGGCTTCCGCAGCTTGGGTTGTGGTTTCCATTGGCTCGGGGGCCTTGAAGGATACCACACCTGTCTTGAGTAGTGTGAAGTTTGCTTTAGAGAAGTTCTTCACTGTGGTCTTTTTTGTTTGGGGTGGGGCGGGATGTGGATTTCTAGTGAGATTAGTTTATGATCTGATCTCACCAATGAGATATACTTCGGTGTGGAGCATTTTGTCCCCATGTTCGTGATGATGAGATCTAGTATATTTTCTCCTCTTGTGGGGACGGTGACTAGTTGTTCCATGGCATTTGAATTTATGAACTCCAGGAACCTTTGGGCTAGAAAGTTTGGGCTTGAGTAATGTTCCCAGTCTATATTCGGGTAGTTGAAGTCACCCAATATGATGGTGTTTGGTGATACATTTATACCCTCCAGTGTCTTCAGGAAGGCTGTGTGGGTTTCCTGAGTTTGAGAGGGTGGCCTGTAGCATGCTACAAATTGTAGAGCAGTTTTGCCTATGGTTAATTGCACCTGGATGGTTTCCGATGCTTCGTGCGTAGCCACCAACCTGGAGGTGTGGGTATCCTTAATGTAAATGGTCACAAAGTACACTTATCTGACTGACATTACCAATTTCTTGTCAGACAGTTTGAATGTGGACTTCACCACTCTGTCGTTACACAAGGGCCACATTTGCAGACCTGAAGAATGTAAAACCTGATGATTCACAGACACTCTAGTTAAAATATCACTTTACCAAAGTCCAAACCACAGTGGGAATGGTACTGGACAGTGTCCCTGGCTGTGTCATACCCAAGCTGACATATGAAGTCACCACTCACCTAAACACTCTGTCCAGATGCAGCCTCTATACAGGTTACATACGTGTGGAATGACACACGGTAATGGTGTTCACAGTCCACAAGGGTTGAGCTACAACATCTTCTTCTTCTTCTCCTTTCTGATGCTCCCATTAGGGGTCACCACAGTAGATCATCTGTTTCCATTTCTTCCTGGCCTCTGCATCTTGCACTGTCACACCATCCAACTGCATGTCCTCTCTCACCACAGCCATAAACCTCATCTTAGGCATTCCTCTTTTCCTGTTACCTGGCGGCTTCATCCTTAGCATCTATTTCACAATATACTCTGCATGCCTCCTGAGCACATGTACAAACCAACTTAATCCTGCCTATTTGGCTTGGTCTACTAACCTTCAAACCTGGGCTGACCCTCTAATATACTTATTACTAATCCTGTCCACCCTTGTGACACCCAGTGCAAATGTTAACATAAATTGATTAAGGGTAGAACTACAACAGATCCTGGAAACTCTCACCCTATAAGCCAGACAAATGTTATCTGGAAGGCTATGGAGCACAGCATTATGGAACTCATTAACAGAGACATTATGAACTTGCAAACACTGCACCATACCTACTTAGGTTCTTTAAAGATCAGATCATTGCTCCTACACCTAGTAGACATCAAGTCAATTAACAAGGCTATAGGTGAGGGAGGGGAGGTCCACACAGCCAAGCTATAGCTCACCAGCAATTCATACCCATCCCACATTCTGGTATTATACATAACCTCAACAGACTGACCATAAATGATTGTTAGATGATGGACTGAAAACTGACGCACAGGGGTAGGACACACAGTAACATTTGCAGCCTCCATGTACAATTCTATGCCAGTAACAAGTGGTATTCACCTGCACTCAGTCCTGGGACCACTCCTGTTTGGCATATAGCTTTCTTAGGTACAAGCAAACACAGTAGGGATATGTCTGCCCACGTTTGATGAAAATGCATACTGTGGGCTATATTTTATTCTCCAGATGACACACACATCCTCCAAAAGGGTATCATAGAGACAGATACCTGGTGTCCAACTCATGCTGTAAAGCTATAAGCCAAAGAAAGCATAGTTATCCACTTTTAGAAAACAAAGTATCCCCAGAGTACCACATAGGTAGTAGCCCCCAAAATGTGGAACAGGTACTAATGTATACATAGAGTCATGTGTTTAGTCATCTCTCCTTTGATAATCACATTACCAAAGGGTTTTGGAAATCCCTCTGTGGAGCACATAAGCAATAAAAGGTTTGCATGCAGATCCACAGAGGTTGTTGCACACCTATAATGACTAGTCATCTTTGCCAGACTTTGCTTGCTTTGGAACAGGATTCAAATATACCTCAAGCATAAACCCTCACTCACACTCTTCAATAGAAACCGTGATGAGTGGATGTGAAACAGAAGATGTAGCCCAGGGATCACTGCAATTGCTAAGCTTGTCACAAGCATACAGAAGTGACCTAAGGTCTGGAAAGTGCCAGCACGCTCTGGCAAAGATAACAGGAGCTTTCATGGAGAAAGCAGAGTACCCACCTATGAAATAATTGAGGTCACATGTATGTATATGGCTTTGCCCGACAGCTAACTTACATGTGCAATGCACATACAGTTGTCATTGTGATATGTCATACACTAGAAAAATTAAAACCCACTCCACATTGACCAATGGTGTCACACACTCTCATACACCTGGAACACGCACAGTTAGCGACTCAAACTCCTTCCTAACTACATAATGATACTACAGCAGTATGCATTTACACAATGCACTATACACATTACGGGGATTTCATCTTTCCACAGGTATATTTGTAGAATGGTGACATCATCAGACTTGACAAAGATGAGCATACCACTTTTAAGGGGTGTGAGTAGTCTCCAAAAAGGTTGCTCCTCCCCAAGGAGATACGCACACACTCAGCAAGTGCATGATTCAAACCCCTACCTAACTACACTATGATAGTGCAGCAGTATGCATTTACATGATGCGCTATACACATTACTGGGATTTCATTTTTCCACAGGTATATTTGTAGGATGGTGACATCATCAGACCTGACAAAGATGAGTATACCACTTTTAAGAGGTGTGAGTAGTCTCCAAAAAGGTGGCTCCTCCCCAGGGAGACACACATACTCACAGTTGACAAGTGCCTGATTAAAACTCCTTCCTAACTACATTATGATACTACAGCAGTATGTATTTACAAGATGCGCTATACACATTACTGGGATATCATCTTTCCACAGGTAAATTTGTAGGATGGTGACATCATCAGACCTGACAAAGATGAGTATTCCACTTTTAAGGGGTGTGAGTAATCTGCAAAAAGGTTGCTCTCTCCCCAGGGACAGACACACACACACACACACACACACACACACACACACACACACACACACACACACACACACACACACACAGTTGGCAAGTGCGGGGTTCTTAATCCAAACTAAGTATGTCTTTACACTTCAGCAAGCAATATGGAGTTACAGAGTGCAATACAGACATTACTTGATGACAGTTTGCCCAAAGGTTTTTTTCACATTTGCTAACCTCAGCAGGCTTATCATACTAAGTGTATTGTGAGTGCATTGTATGCATAGGCCATGACCATATCATATATGGGTTGATGCACCACATGCTGGCACACACAGGGTCAAACTGGTGGCTAAGCTCTGTCAACTCAATACTGGACAATACAGTCAAGAAGAGTAGGGTCATACAACCACAACACTGACAGTCTCATATAGACCTACAATATAAGCACCAGCAAAACACACACATAAATACACATTACCGTACTCGAAGAATACAGATATTAATCTAAAAAAGAGAGAGTGTCCTCCTAAGCAGACAAGCAAGCAGCATGCACCTCCCAGCACACACCAGAAAACAAATAATACACCAAAGCAGTGTGCCTCACAACAGGCCCTAAGGCAAAACAACATACCCAACATACTAGTAATAGGTGACTCCATAGTCAGGCACACAGATGCTCCACTCATTCGGCTGGACAAGGGGAAGGTTACTGTCAGTTGTCTGTCAGGTGCTATGATACGCCACATAACACAAGCATTTACATCACTCCAGAACAGGTACATATATGACATGTCCATATGCAATCCAAAGACATGCATCTTTAGCGTTTCTCCCCGGGCCTCCGCTGAAAACAGACTCTGTGGAACCTAGTCGGACATTCCCAGTCAACAAATGTTAAATAAAATAAATAAAATAAATAAAAAATGTTCTTTGCACATGTCAGTGTGAATGATCTGAGACATACCTCCCCAGACAACATGACAAGAGATATATAGTAGCTCTATGATCGTTTAGCCCAGGCTGGTATGACCCTGACCTTGAGTAGCATCTTACCTTCACCTACATGATACTGCAATATAATAGAAAAATGATAAATGTCAACAATTGGCTGAGCTTCTGATGTCATTTAAAGCTGATCCAGTCTCTGTCTGCCTGTGATGACATGATAGACAAGCCTCGTTGCTTCGCTAGAGATGGTTTTCACCTGTCACCCCTATGTTTCTGAATACTGGCCAAGGCTCTTGCTGTCCCCATATTACCTTTTCTAGGCAAGGCTCAAAGGTTCATAGGTTCATAGGTTCATAGGTAGGTACTAGGTATTGGCCCTGGGGCCTATACAAGCCCAGCCAAAAAGGTACCCTGGCTTTTGCCACCCAAGAAATTTATTTTCCTGTGCCACTGTCGGGCAGAGACACAGAAGTGATCCCCAGGGTGAATTTCCTATTTCCCATCCAATCATCAAGATTTTTCTTGAAGAGTGTTAATGAGGAGCTTTGTTTGATATAGATAGGTAGTTTATTCCAGAGTATGGGAAGTCTCTGGGACAGAACTCTATCCCTCTGGTATGTTCTGTTTTTTGTGGTGACAAGATTTAGGTCCCTAGAGCGTGTAGCTCAGAGGGATTGGGATTTCTTTAAGTGGAGCATGTCCAAAAGCTCTGGGTTTGACATAGCTTTGCATGTTAGGCAGAGTTCACCTCTGAGTAGGCGATATGCAATGGAGTAAAGCTGGAGTTTTTTGAGACGGTCTGTGTAGGTCATGTGTTTGAGGCCAGTAATCCTCTTTGTGAGGTATTTCTGTGGCCTTTCCAGTTGTTCTAGATGTCTTGTGAGGTACATACCAAAAGAGACGTTGTACTCTATAATGGATCTAATAAGTGATGAGTAGAGGGGAACAATGACCTTTTTTTCTGCATGAGAAACCTTTTGTGATGAGGTGTGCCATGTAGAAGGATTTCCTGACTACTGTGGCGATGTGATTGTCAAAGGAGAGACTACTGTCCACCTGTGTACCAAGATCTCTTATCACACTTTTGGTATTAGGTATACTACCGCCTACGTTGTAGTTCATGGGTACAGAGTTTTTACCAAAGGGGATGACAATGCACTTTTTGGCATTGAGCTTGAGGCCATGGCTTTGACACCAGGCATCTGTCTCAGTGAGTCCCTTTTGTAGGATGTCCACATCGTTAGTAGTTTTGATTATGGCTCCTAGTTTGCAGTCATCTGCGAACTTCTTTAGCCAAAGACCTTCTGTGTTACCCTGTACTTCAGAGAAGTAGATACCAAACAGGACAAGACTGAATCCTGTGGTACTCCACTGGTCACTGTTCTGAAGTCAGATTTGGAGTCTGCTACTTTCACAGTGTGGGTACTGTCAGTGAGCCAGTTGGCAACCCATCTTGTGACATAGGGATTTATACCTAGCTTGGAGAGTTTATCTATAATTCCAGAGTGGGGGATTGTGTCGAAAGCCTTGGCAAGATCTAGATAGGCTGTGTGAACCACCTTACTCTTGTCTATGGCTTTGGTGACTGCTTCAAATAAGTCTATTAGGTTTAGGAGACATGATCTGCTTTTTACAAACCTGAACTGTTTGGGGTCCAAAGTTTGGAGATTACCATTGTCTTTGTTTATAAGTTCCATGATGATACATTCCATGGCCTTGCAGATCAGGCTCATCAGGCTAATGGGCCGCTAGTTCCCGGGGTCCGTGGTGGCTCCCCCCTTGTGTAGTGGGATAACCATCACTGTGTGCCATTCAGCAGACACAAAGCTTGAGGTGAAGCAATGATTGAATATGGTACTTAGGTGTGGTGCCAGTTTGTTCTGTAGTTCATGTAGAACGCAGCCTGGGATGTTGTCTGGTCCCATGGATGCTGTGTTCCTGGCATTGGAGAGTGTGGTTTTTACCTGTGCAGCCGTGATTACAGGAACTTTGCATTCTTCCGGTATAGAGTTGGCCTCTTTAATGGGTGAGAGGGGGAAAAGTTAGCACTGAACCTATCTGCCAGGATGTTGGCAATATCAGTTGGGTCTGTATATTTACTAGAAACACTAGAGGCCAGCATGAGTAATTCCACAACTTTTATTCGTAAAATAATGAAATACTGCAAAAGGACATAATAATGTCCAAATAACAACACTCAAACTAGTTTTGGCTATTGCCTTCTTCAGTGAGAGAAAGTAAAGAAAGAATTATTTCAACCAGCAAACCAGTAGTCTTTATATATTTTTTACCCAGCCAATAGCAAAAAAAGGTATAGTCCATACCCTCTAAATAATTCATTAGTTGACAACCAGGCTGCAGTAAACAAAAAGTAAATAAAGACATATTTTTGGGATGTCCTTAATAATAATCTGATATTTGGTATATACCATAAATTATATGCATTAATATAGCAAAAAAATTAGTAAATGAGTGAATGATCCATGTGAACATACACAATTAAACCATGGGTGAAAATAAAATAAAACAACAAGGCTATATGTATTATAATATATATAATACTAAATCAACACTGTCTGAGTCCTATAGTCTTATAATAATAGATAAATAAAGGAGTATACTCATCATAAATTGTCATTAAGACCTGGTGGAAATAGGGTTCCGAGATGAATAATCCAATACTTTTGTTTGTGGCTAAGTATACTTGGCCATCCTTGTTGATTGTGCCTGTTGCCTGTAATTTTATCAATGACTGTAAACATAAATTTTGCAGTAGGGTGTTTAATAGTATGTTGGTAAAGAGCATTCATCAATTTAATATTACAAATGTCACTCTGATGTTCCCCTATTCTTATTCTTAGTGCTCGTGAAGTTTTGCCCACATAGAAAGCAGAACACTGACATGTTGCCAGGTATATAACCCAGCTGCTTGAGCAATTACCAAATATCCTGACATCATAAACGTTGCTTGTGTTGGAACTGGTAAAATTGTTTAAGCTTGTTCACTTGACTACACGAAGTGCAGTGGCCACAAGGGAAACTTCCCAAGAGTTCATCCCCTATTATAGTCAATTGTTTGTATTTGGCCCCTCCACTCTCTCTCTGTTTGTAGTGTGAAAATAATGATCCCAAGGTTTTGCCTCTCCTATATGATAGTTGACATTTGTTACCCAGGATACTACGAAGATAGTCATTAGCTAACAGAATGTTCCAATTGTCATTCAGAACATTCCTAACCACCTGGTGGTTCCTACCAAAGGTGGTAATGAACCTGATAGTGTTATCCTTTGGGTTGTGTGTGTGGTCCTTGTATTCCAGCAAGGTTTTCCTATCTTGTTTGTCTGTCCATGCACTGGCGGATGCAATATCAAAATTGCAATATCCCCTGTCCAGGAATCTATTCTTCAGATATACTTTAGCATTCTCATAATCATTATTTGAAGAACTGATCCGTTTAATTATCAAATATTGAGATTTGGGGATATTGCGGATGGTGTGGCGCGGATGCATACTAGATGCATGAAGTAATGAACTGAATTGTGGATATTTACGATGAATCTTAGTACTTAGGGTATGGTCCTCATTCTGATACACAGTAACATCCAAAAAATCAATTTGATCAGTATGAGAAGTAATAGAGAACTCGATACCCCATATATTGCTGTTAAGATATTCCCCAAATTCAATAAGGTATGTTGAATCTGCATGCCACACCATCCAACAGTCATCAAGATATCTCCGCCAGATATCGATTTCCACCAAATAAATGTTATGCAGGGGATTATAAATAAGGCATTCCTCAAGATAGGCCATAAAAAGATCTGCATATATGGGGGCAAAAGAGGATCTGTATATTTACTGCCATTGTGCTGTAACTCAGAGCAGATCTGAGTGTTACCATTGAGATTCTTGACATAGCTATAGAATGCTTTGTGGTTGTCTTTAGAATCAGTGGCAATTTTGTTTTCGTAACTAGCTTTGGAGGATTTTATCAGGGATCACAGCTTCTTACTGAGGCTGACCAGGGAGCTCCTCCACTCATGGGATTTTACTCTCTTTTGCAACAGTTTCTTCCTTCTGTTGTACAGTTTGTTTCTGGCAGGGGACTACCAGATTGGCTTCCTTTTTTTGGAGGATAGCGTCTTGGTTCTGTTTGGGATAGCATGATACATGCACTCATGTAAGTCCTTATAAAGTGCAATTGTGTAGGATTCAGTAGTCGTAACTGTATTGTCCATCTGCATAGGTGTCATGAAGTTCACCACTTCTGTCTTACGAAGCATGAAGTTGGCTATGGAGACATTTGGTTTCCTTAATGGGGGGTGAGGGCAGAATGTGAATATGTAGGGTAATTAGCTTATGGTCGGATTGGACCAATGAGGCGTTGTCTTCAGGTGTGGAACACCGGTCACTCAGGACAAACCAATTCCCGTAACCAACACAAATAACCACAAAGTGAGCTAAATGCTACTCATTGCCAGAAGTCTCCGCCTCCAAATGTACACAATTGAGGCACTTCTCAGTATGGAGAATATTGATATCTGTGCAGTCACAGAAACCTAGTTCAAGGCTCCAGAGAGCACACCAGCACTACCAGGATACTGCTCATTCCATACCTTCCAGCATCAGAACCTGGATCATAGCACATAGGGTGGGGATGTATCCATATTCATCAAGGATACCTACACTTCTCTCTACATCCTCTCTACAGGATATGTACCCATAGAATGTTGCACAGCAACATTCTTCTCACTCCACAGGGGTGGGGCCACAAAAGACCCTTGGTATTCCCACTCTATGAGCCTGATGAGTCTGATCTGCAAGGCAATAGAACCAATCATAATGGAAGTCAACAATAAAGACATTGGGAACCTTCACCCAGTTGAGCTCACCCAGTTTGGCTTCGTCAAATGCAGATCATGCCTCCTGAACTGGGTGGATTTCTTTGAGACAGTTGCCCAGGCTACAGATGATTGAAAAGAGCTCCACACAGCCTACCTATACCTCACTAAGGCCTTTGACACCATTCCCCAGTCAGGTATCATAGATGAACTCACCAACCTTGGCATAAATCCATACATCACAAGATGGAATGCAAACTGGCTCACAGATAGATCCCACAAATTAAGACTTGCTGGCTACATGTCAGACTCTAAACCGGTAACAACTGGTGTTCCCCAGGGTTCAGTCCTGGGGCCCCTCCTGTTTGGTATAGACTTCTCAGACGTACATGCCAACACAGGAGGGTTGTGGTTGACTAAGTTTGCTGGGAACTGTAAAGTGTTTGCCATAATAGATTCCCCAGATGACACAAATATTCTCCAGAAGGGACTCTGAGACAGATGTGTGGTGTCAGAATCATGGCCTCAAGCTCAATGTGAAAGAATGCATAGTAATCCCCTTTGGGGAAAACAAAGTACCCACAAACTACCACATAGGTGTTACCCCCTAAAAACTGACAAGGTAATAAGGGATCTGGGGACACAAGTAGATAGTCATCTTTCCTTTGACAACCATGTTGCCAAAGTGATTAGGAAATCCTATGTGACCCACCTAATTAACAAAGGGTTTGCATCAGGATCAAAAGATTTAGTGGTGGCCCTCTACTCTTAAGTCGTCAGACCCATCATGGAGTACAATGCACCATTTTGGATGTACTCGACTAAGCATATCCAGAAGCTGGAGAGACCACAGAGGTACCTTACCAAGAGGATTACTGGCCTCAAACAGTTGTGTTATGCAACACAACAGGTAAAACTAAATATGTTCTCCATTGCATACTGCCTACTCAGAGGCAAACTCTGCCTAACATACAAAGCCATGTCCAATACATAACTGTTGAACATGCTCCATCTAAGGATAACAAAATTGAGTTGCACTACACACTTCAGGGATATAAACCTCATCACAACAATGAATACAAGATGCTAGTGGGATAGAGTACCATACCAGAGACTTGCCTTACTGTGGAACAGAGTCCCAATGTACATCAGACACAGCCACTCACTGACTCTCTTCAATAGGAACCTTGATGAGTGGATGGGAAACAGACAATTCACGCCAGGCATCACATCAACAGCCCCACTAGAAAGGGGTGAGTACTAACTATTAGAACTAGGGCTTTGGAGACTAACCAATGGGGTGGTGAAAGCTGCACAACTTGCCTAGGCTAATATATGCCTTCGTGAAGATAGTCTACTACATACCTATGAACCTATGTGACAGGTACATGTCTACAGATAGTAGATGTGTACTTCATTGTACAGTCATGTTGTACAGCAGGCACATGCACCACATAAACTGTAATGCTTACAGATACTGGTGGCTATTATGTACAGTGGGTGAGATGTGCACCACATGTCTTTTGTGCCATTGGGATGTGTGCTGGGTGTGACAGTCCTGGGTGGCTCCCTGTCATGGTCACCCTCTTACACACATATCTGCCCATCCATCTTTGGCTTATTATACTGTGTTCCCCCTACATATATATAAGTACATAGGTAGGTAATAGGCTATCTGCCTGAAGGCATATATAAGTATGGCCAGAGTGTGCAGCTATCACCACACATGGGGTCTGTTCGCTATGCCTCTGTGTAGTAGATCTGATGAAGTGATCCATGGTGTGACAGTTTAGCTTCACATACACTCATCAAGGCTCCTCTGGAAGAGTGTCAGTGAGGAACTCAGCTTAATGTAGATTGGGAGCCTGTTGAAATGCAAGGGCAGTCTTTGAGTTAGTAATGTATCCCTTCAACATGTTCTATTTATTGTTGTGATGATTATATCCCTAGAGCATGTGGCACAGTGTGCTTGGGTTTACTTCAGATAGGGCATGTACATCAGTTCTGCATTGGACATGGACCTGTCTGTTGGGCAGAGATCACCTGAGTAGATAATATGCAACAGAGTACAGATTGAGTTACTTCAGTCTTGTTTCATGGGGCAACTGTTTGAGGTCAGTAATCCTCTTGTTGAGGTACTTCAGTGGCCTTTCCAGCTGCTGATGGTGCCTAGTCAGATTCATCGCAAGTGTGTCATGGTACTCTCTGATGGGTCTGTTGACTGATGAGTAGAGGGAACCTCCTTTGACCTACATGCAAAGACTGGCAATTTGTGGGAACACATAGCATGATTTTTTAACCACTTTGTGAATGTGTTTCTGAAAGTAGAGATGACTGTCCACATGTGTCCATAGATCCCTTAATATTACCTCCATATTTAGGGTGTTGGCACCTATGTGGTATTAGTATGACTGTAGCTCGAGGCCATAATTTTGACACCACATCTGTCTGACTGAGACCCTTTTTAAGGATGTCTCTGTTGTCCCAAACATCGATTATGACAACCTTTTTGTAGTCATCCACAAACTTCGCTAACCATAGCCCTCGTGTGTTTGACTGTATTTCTGAAAAGAATGCACCAGTCAGGAGGGGTCCCAGGACTGAGCCATGGGGGACAGCAGTTGTTTTCAGCTTACAGTCCAACAGGGAGACCACAATTCTTACATTGTGGGATCTATCTGTGCCCCAGTTGGCAATCCATCAGATGACATACGTGTTTATGCACAGGTTGTTGATTTTGTGGATACGACATGCGTATGGGATGTTGGAAAAGGGCTTTTCAAGGTCTATGTAGGCTGTGTAGCTCATTTCATTGAAGTATGTCCTGGGAAACAGCCTTGAAAACTGTCTAGCAGGTTTAGGGAACATGATCTGCCCTTGACCAAACCAAAATGGGTAGGGTTGGGTGTTTGTAAGCTCCCAATAGCTCTGTTTATGAGTTCCATAATGATGGACTCCATGGCCTTGCGGATCAGGCTTATTAGTCTTGTAAGACAATAGTTCCCATGGTCTGTTGTGCACCAACACTTGTGGAGTGTGCCAAACATTGCTGTAACCCATTCAACAGTTTCATATCCTGTACAGAGGGTGAGTCTCAACAGACTGTTCAGGTGCAGGGTCTGTTTGTTTTGGAGTTCACATATGACACAGCCAGGGACACCATGTCATCTCATAGAAGCCGTGTTTTTAGGTTTGGCTAGAGCTGTTTAACCATTGTATATGTGATTTCTGGCTATTCACAATCTCCAGGTATGGTAATGGGCCCTTTTGTCAGTGAGATGCGGGTAAATATGTATGAACCTGTCTGACAAGATGTTGGCAATGTCAGTCATGTACATGTATTCATTTACACTTTGCACTGACTCAGAACATATATGTGTTTACATTAATATTTATGACATAGCTAAAGAAAGCTTCATGGTTCTCTATAGACTCTTTGGCAATATTTTTGGCAGAACATGGCTTGGATAATGTTAGGAGTGCTCATTGTTTCTTGATGATGCTGATTGGAAATTTATTGATCTTCTTTGGATTTTCACTTTCTTTGAACAACTTAGGTACTTGTATTACATAGTTTGATTATGACAGGGGTCCAATAGATTATATGGGTCTGTTTTAATATCACTGTGTGCACAAGGCAGAATTGGTGAATAGTGACATGTGTCTGGAGTAAGAACTGCAACTGCCAGATATGTGTGGCCGACTGCTGTACTCAGACATGACCTAAGTGTGTGAGTATGCTCAGTATGACCTTTCAGTATGTTGTTGACTGAAATTTGCTTCATTTGTTTGTGTGTGAGCATGCCCAGTATGACCTTTCAGTATGTTGTTGTCTGATATTTGCTTCGTTTGTTTGTGTGTGAGCATGCCCAGTATGACCTTTCAGTATGTTGTTGACTGACATTTGCTAAATTTGTTTGTGTGTGAGCATGCCCACTATGGGCATATATATACTATATATGTGTGTGAAAATTCAAGTTGTTTTTTACTTCAGGGCTCACCTTTGTGCTGTACATCAACAGGAAGCACACTGTGCCTGCAGGGCTTCCATGAGTCAATTTGTATAGACTTATCAACATTTGTACATTTCTACCCGGGGGGGCACACCTGATTGTTACAGTGGTTGTACATAGGATGAGGGGTACACCTGACACTTATAGACATTTGCTAGGCATGCACTGCTATGTCAGGTACTCCATTTCAGTCTGTACTGTTATCTATCATACTGGCTTGAGGCATATCACTGTACTACAGACCTTAGCCTCCAATTACATGCATATTAGTTTGTGACTTCATAGCCTACCCAACCCACATTACACTGACCTGCCTGCTGTTATCTGTCTGCACAGGCCTGGGGGGAGGGTACTCATATGCCTCTTCAGAGGGCATGATACAGCATTTGT
Source organism: Protopterus annectens (assembly GCF_019279795.1). Taxonomy (NCBI): domain Eukaryota; kingdom Metazoa; phylum Chordata; order Ceratodontiformes; family Protopteridae; genus Protopterus; species Protopterus annectens. The sequence goes on from NC_056739.1 coordinate 479,260,150, forward strand.
TTGTGTTTGCGTTTGTCTACGTTTGTCCTGCTGGCTGTGACTGTTAGTTATGTGACCCCCCCCCCCAACTGGTATGTGTTTGTGATTTAAGTTGTGTCTGTGCCAGTAAAATGCTGTCATGGCTTAGTGGTTCAGTACTGTGACTATAGTGCACAGTATCTTGAGTTCGAGCCTTGTCACTGATTTTTATTTTCCTGCTGGGCAGACCTGACTGGTTAAGGAACAGTAAAGCAGGTGTGAGCATTTACAAAACTTTACTCAACTTTGCCCAACGTTGCCCAACGTTGCTCTGGTTAGAGTGGTGCGCAGCTATGCCCAATTGTATTTAAATATGCTCAATACTGGTAAAATGTGCTTAGCAGTGCTTTATATTGCTTAAAATAGGGCACTCATGCCTCAGGTGGTGCTGCAGGGCTGCCTATGTTGGATGCACATAGTACACTCCCTATACATGTTTGAAAAAAGGTAGTGTCAAGTAAGGCATCCCTTTTACTGTATGTGCGAGTCAGAGAGAGGTGTCATTTCCAGGGTTCCTACTGAGTCAGTGTATGTGCTATGCATTGTCTCTTTGCCAAGGCCAGGGCAAACTGGGCACGCCTCCTTCTGGCTACTGGGGCAGACTCAGGTTGTTCGTTCTCTGAGTCACGCTGTGCCTGTGCAGGCCTTGGCAATGGTGAGGGGCTGTTTGGCCCTGCCCCATGCTGTTCCTGCTGCAGCTGTTTCCACAGGATCATATTGGCTAGCATGGCACATACCATAACAATTTGGATACATGTAGTTGGTGAGTGCTGCAAGGCTCCACCAGATGTGTCCAGGCACTGGAACCATGACTTGAGCATCCCAAACACATGCTCAATTATGTTTCTTGTTTGTGCATGTGCCTCATTATGGAGTTCTTGTTCAGGGGTGTGTGTGCATTTCTGATGGGTGCCATCAGCCACGGCTCCAGTGCATATCCAGCATCCCCCACAAGGTGACCCTCAGGGATGTCCCCATTGGCAAATCTCTGGTACAGCTGGGTCAGATGCTAAATGTGGGAATCTTGATAGCTTCCAGGGCATCCAGCACACACATTCATTATTATGCCCTGGGCATTGCACACAAACTGGCAGTTGATGCTTACTGTAGCATAGACTAGATCCAGGCCTGCTGAATCTAGTTTTGTTTGTATGCTTGTTGTTTGTTTGCTTGTTATTTCCCTGAAACACTAATTGCACCTAAAACACGGCTTTTCAGTGCTTCTGTGGATCCCTAGTGATATCTACATTATTTACTGTACTTATTTCCTTGTTTCACTTGAAAGAAAGTTACTGTTTGTCATTTTTACATTTAAGTTACCTGTAACACATTGCATTTAAGTTACCTGGCACTTGCTCACTAAAGCAATTATATGTCAGCACTAAAAAATTAAAAGCACTACACCCTCACAAACTCCTCTTGAGTACCTTGTTCCCCATTGGCCCTTTTTTTCAATTATAAAGGAATTCCCAATACTATACTAGCATGTCCAAAGGTCAGTTGTGAATCTCCTCTCCTGTCCAGCTGGTGAATCTGGGAATCTTGAGGCAATGTTACAAATGCCTCATGTACACAGACAACCCTCTCCTCCTCCCAACAAATTCCAACACATGTGAGACATGTAACCATATAGCCAAACTGGAGGCTAAGCTCTCTCAACTCAGTACTGGCGTAACCAGTCAGGAGAGAAGGAAACCACACTCACTACAATTCCAGTCTCACATAGACATACCACGACAGCAAACCAAACACATAAACACACAAAAACATACTCGGAGTCTCTAAATAAAAATCTGCCTAAGCAGCAGAGACCTCCAAAGCAGACACCCAAGCAACCGCTACCCCAAAACAAAACACATGCAACACATAGCTCACAAAGCCAGTGTGCTGAACAGTCACAGCCCTTAAGGCTAAACAACACACCTGATACACTTGTAATAGGTGACTCTATCGTCAGGCACACTGAACAAGGAGAAGGTCATGGTGAGCTGCCTGTTGGGTGCTAGGATCCACCACATAACAAAAGCACTCAGGTCACTCCAAGGCAAGTACAAATATGACTCAGTCATTATCCATGCTGGTGTGAATGACCTGAGATGTACCTCCCTGGACTACATGAAAAGAGACATAGAGGAGCTCTCTGAGCATGTAGCCCAGGCCGGTATGATCCTGACCTTGAGTAGCATCTTACCTCACCAAAAATGATGCCACAATATGAAGACAAGATTATCAATTTCAACAATTGGTTTAAGTATTGGTGTCATTCAAGGGGGATCCAATGCCTGTCAGCCTGAGATGACATGCTCGACAAGCCACGATGCTTCGCTAGGGACAGCTTGCACCTGTCACCCCTGGGCTTTCGGATATTGGTAAAGGCTCTTGCTACCCCCATAGTGCCTTTTTTAGGCAAGGCTCAAAAGACAAACCCACCTCCATAGGTATCACAAGGGATAAGAAACTAAGAGTAATGCTACTCAACGCCAGAAGTCTAAACCTCAAGATGCATGCACTCAAAACTCTCCTTAGTATGGAGAATATTGATTTCTGTGCAGTAACACAAACCTGGTTCAAGGCTCCTGAGAGCACCCCAGAACTACCAGGTTATACCTCATACCATGCTTTTTGGCCCCCAAACTTGGACCGAACCACAAAAGGACGGGGAGTATCAATATTCATCAAAGATACCCACACCTCCAGGTTGGTGGCACAGCACGAAGCATCAGAGACTATCCATGTGCAGCTAACAGTGGGTAAAACTGCCTTCCAGTTTATAGCCTGCTACAGACCACCCTCCCAAACCCAGGAACCCCACTCGGCCTTCCAGAGAACACTGGAAAATATGAAGGTCTCTCCAAACACCATTATATTGGGTGACTTCAACTACCCAAACATAGACTGGGAGCATTACTCTAGCTCCAACACCCTAGCCCAAAGGTTCCTAGAATTTATAAACTCAAATGCTATGGAACAACATTTTACCACTCCCACAAGAGGGGAAAACATACTGGACCTGATCATCACCAACATGGGGACTCTATGCTCCAGACCAGAAATGTATCCCTCACTGGTAAGATCAGACCATAAACTAATCTCACTGGATATTCACATCCCGACCCCACCCCCTGCCCAGAAAACCACAGTGAAAAACTTCTCTAAAGCAAATTTCACACTCCTCAAAACCGAGGTGGAATTCTTCAAAGCCCCCGGGCCTGTGGAAAATACGGCCCAGACCGCAGAATCCTTTATAAATGCATTCTATGAACACCTTCAGGAATGCATGGATCATGCAATCCCAAACAAAACCAAGACCCAATCCTCCAAAGGCAGACGTCCTTTCTGGTGGACCCCAGCCATAAACAAACTATACAATAGAAGGAGGAAGCTACTACATGATAGAGCAAAATCCCAAAAAGGGAAGGCATCTCTGATCAGTATTAGCAAAAAACTATGGGCCCACATAAAATCGTCTAATGCCAGCTTTGAGAGAAAGATTGCACAGGACACTAAGGATAATCACAAGGCTTTCTTTAGTTATATTAGGAACCTGGGTGGGAATTTCCAGATATGCTCAGAATTAGTCCAAAATGACAAAAAATACACTGAACCCACAGACATTGTCAACATCCTAGCTGACAGGTTCAGCACAAACTCCCCCCCTCCACCAAAAGGGCAAATAGCTATCCCAGCAGAGTGCTGCCCCCCCCCTGACATCTCACTCAGGTAAGAGCCGCCCTCTCCAAAGCAAAAAACACAGCATCAGTGGGACCAGACAGTGTCCCGGGCTGTGTCCTACATGAACTCCAAGAAGAGCTAAACCCAAACATAAAACTACTGTTCAGTCTCAGCCTTACTACAGGATATGTACCCAAAGAGTGGCGTACAGCAACAGTGGTCCCTCTCCACAAAGGTGGTGCCTCAATGGATCCTGGAAACTATCGCCCCATAAGCCTGAGTAGCTTGGTCTGCAAAGCTATGGAAAGGATCATTATGGACCTCATAAATAAAGATATTGGGGACCTACAGACCCTGGATCCTACCCAGTTTGGCTTTGTTAAGGGCAGATCCTGCCTCTTAAACCTGGTCAATTTCTTTGAAACAGTCACCAAGGCCATTGACGAGGGGAAGGTGGTCCACACAGCCTACCTGGACCTCGCAAAAGCCTTCGATACAATACCCCACTCAGGCATTATAGATAACCTCACCAGCTTAAATATAAACCCCTATGTCACTAGATGGGTTGCAAACTGGCTCAAGGACAGAACCCACACATTTAGAATTGCTGGAGCCATGTCAGACTCCAAACCAGTTACAAGTGGCATCCCATGGTACAGGCCAACACGGAAGGACTGTGGCTGACCAAGTTCGCAGATGACTGCAAACTGGGCACCATAATCGACTCTCCAGCCGATACAAGCATCCTCCAAAAGGGCCTCATAGAAACAGACAACTGGTGCCAGAGCCATGGCCTCAAGCTAAATGCCAAAAAGTGTATAGTCATCCCCTTTGGCAAAAACAAAGTGCCCACAAATTACCACATAGGTGGTAATCCATTAAGTACAGAAGAAGTAATTAGGAACCTGGGGACTCAAGTTGATAGCAATCTCTCATTTGACAATCACATGGCCAAAGTTGTTAGAAAAACATTTTATATAGCCCACCTAATCATGAAGGGATTCACATCTAGATCAGGGGAGGTCATCATGCCTCTTTACTCATCCCTCATCAGGCTAATAATTGAGTACAATGCCCCTTTTAGGATGTACCTTACCAGACACCTGCAGCAACTGGAAAGACCCCAAAAGTACCTCACCAAGAGGATCAAAGAGCTCAAACAGGTGCCATATGCTGCCCAGTTAAAGGAACTCTCCCAGCTCTACTCAGTGGCATACCACCTGCTCAGAGGCGATCTGTGCCTGACGTATAAAGCCATGTCCAACCCGAAATTAATGGACATGCTGCACCTCAGAAAATTCAAACCCATCGAGCTATGCGCTCGAGAGACTTGAACCTCAGCACTGAAATAAATAGGACATGCTGGAGGGACAGATTCATAACCCAGAGGCTCCCTTCACTCTGGAATAAAATCCCAGTCCAGGTTAGGCAGAGTCCCTCATTGACTCTCTTCAAGAGGAATCTTGATGAGTGAATGGGAGATCATAGGTTTATCCCGCGTATCACTTCTGTGTCACTGTTAGACAGAGGCACAGTATACTAACCTTGAAAAAGGGCATAGCAAAATTCATTTAAAATGGGTGGCGAAAGCCAAACACACTCTGGCTAGGCTTATAAATGCCCTAGGGCAGATAGCCTAGTATGAACCTATGAACCTATCACACTGATCTTCCCCTCTTAACAACCACTACTCAGTGGCCATGTTGTCTTTAGCCTGCTATTCACCTGCATGGCAGAATAAGCTTCTTAGTAAAAATGCCTATTTTGGGCTTTTTTTTAATTATTTTCTTGTTTTTATAAGCACCACACATTTGCACAGTGCTGCGCTATGCTTAAACATCGGAGATTGGGAAAAAAAAAGTTAAATTTTTATATTTTTAAACATTTTAAAATGCCAATGGCCTTATATTTGGCCATTGGCATGCTTCCTCAACTGTACGCATCCTTTATTTGGAGCGGTCATAGCTCCATTTAGCTATTTGCAAAAATGTACTGTGTTATCAATGGAGTACATTTCTGCAGCTAACACTAATCTTCCACGGACAGGTTAGTGTTTCCAGAATTGCAAATTTACCTCATTTGCATGGCTTTCCCCAGCAAATGAGGTAATTTGCATACAATGATGCTGTCCATGCAAGAGTAGCTTTAGCAGCTCTCGTGCACGCCCCTGCCAGCTGTACCTGGATTGCACAGCAGACATATTGCCGGCGTGAGCTCCTACACTCTTCTTGCACTCCATGCAAGCTTTCGTAAATCCAGCCCATTGTCTTATAAAGGAATGGGGAAAGCTATATAATAAAGAACTTCAGATGACCATTGGGAAGAGATATTCTGAAATGTATTGGTCTAAGGCTACATCTCTTTAAAGCAAGCATAGACATAAAAGTAGGAAGGATTTCTTCTGGGTTACCAGTGGTTGAAGATCTTGTGTAAACTTTAAGAAGAATACTTCATGCAGTAGCAGGAACAGCAGCTTATTGGAATGGGAACACTTCACTGTGTTCAAAGATAGCTGTATAATAGTCACATGTCATTGAGATGGTTGACAGCCAAGGATATGGAAATATCTGAAGAATTTGGGAAGCAAATTCTATTGAATTTTAACTGGATCATACAGTATGGGAACCTAAGCTGCAAGTAATGATTCAGTATTCACTATATGTATAGCATTTTAAGGGTTTGTTCATGTGATTTGTTATGTGAGTTAACTAATATATTCAGGCACTTATATTTTCATGTTCTTCAGTACTTAAGCATACCACAGACTTGATCAAAATTTCTTGCAATGTTTACAAAAGCTATATCATTTTTAATATTGCAACAAAACTAGAAACATCTTCCATTTATTTTCCCCTGTACTCAGCTACTTTTGCTTTACTTAATAAATAATGTCCTTGTGTACTGTATATCCAACCTATAATTTTATAATAGAATGTGTAATGTAGCATGTCACACATTTTGTCAATAATTAATGATAAAAATAATAATTATCCATTTAGTTCCTACAAAAAGCTGATGTCACTGGATTACATGTATGCTGCATTTCTTAGATACAAGTTGGGTCTGTTTATACCAGTCATTTCTATTTTTTTTTTCTTACAAATCCCAGGTAATTTAGTTAAGTATACATTCATTAAATTCGTGAGAAGATGCAGTTTACCCTTGAACATTGGATACTGTAATACAAAAACAATGAAGTTACTTTACCTAAGGATACATGTAGAGTCCCTGTACTGTAGCCATGATCAGAAAGGATGATGAGGGAGTATCACCTATTATACCTGGTAATAAGGAGCAGATTCACAGCTGTAGCTTGGAACCAGGCCCTGCTTTCTTGTTAGATATGATAGGGTACCCAGAAGTGCCCATTCTTTAGAATAGCATGAGTCAAAAATATAGAATCCCAAGGTGATGTTTGGTAAAATATTAGGGTCTCTATTTATCTTTTCAATTTCAAAAGTGAAGGGCAGAGCAAAAAGGTAATCAAAAACATGGAAACAGTTAAATGTAGTGACAAATATATATAAATTACACAACAATTTAAACACAACAATTCTTGTATAACAATACAAATAAATAAATAAGTAAATAAATAAATAAATAAATAAATAAAAACAATGCATTCATAGCAAAATAAGAAAAAAAAAATTGACCAACTTTGGTTCACAATAGTATAAGAACGTCATCAAAACCAAAATTATATGATAACCTAACTCCATTCTATAAAGAAACCGTTCAGTCATGAGATGCCAAGTTATTGTCAAGAGATAAATGTTTAAACATTTTTATATATAAAAACATTACACACACATATATATATGTACATATATATATATATATATATATATATATATATATATATATATATATAAATATAATTTTTAGAGAGAAGGAGAGGTATCCATATGTATAAAATAATGTTTAAAACTTATCAGTTAATAATTCAAAAATTAAAAAAAAAATGTTCATAAAATCTATCATGTTAAAAACTCACAGCTTTCAATTTAAAATTATACCTACAGAGAGCCATATAGACCTGAAGGATGAGTAGCATCTAATATGAAATTTTAGAAGTATTTGCTAATAATTCTTTCTTTAATTTTGTTGTAGGGTTTAGGCATACATGATTTGTGGTGTTTGGTAGAAGTAATTCTTCCAGTGCTTCTGAGACTTTGAACCATTGCAGGACTGTCAAATAAACTTTACCAATATGTCTACACATGGTTCAAAATATACCTTATTCAGGTGTTTGTAAATTCCTGTTTTATCAATGCCTGTTATTAGTACAACAGCAGATACAAACTGCAATGACCATTTCTTCCACAACTCTAAACACATCAAGTAGCAGTAAGAACAGTCATGTTATGCAATCTTTGAAAGCCTTGAATGCTAGCTATATCCTAGGGGTATGGGCACGGACTGGTTGCAGGATACTAACATTAAAAAATGGCTAGACAATTTCAGTTATAAACAAGATGAAAAGTCTGTTGATGTATCAAACCAAGAAGGCTTTACAGTTAAGGAACAAATTAAACAGCTGGATAAAGTAGTGTTTAAATTTAAAACATTACAAATGGACAATTATTTTCTTAGGGAGAGCATAAAATGCCAGCATCTACCAAAAGTTTTAAGGGTATGGAAATACCCACGTGAACTGGAAGAACATACACCTTTCCACATGGAATTAACAGAATTATTTGACAAGATGGGGTTAGAATTAATTTGTTTGGACATGAAAGAAAATGACCAGCACATGAATATCTTAAAAAATGAGATATGCTGTTTAGTTTCCTCCATTACTGAAGTCCTCTTTTTTCTCCAATAGCAGGATAGTAACAACAGGGTACTACCCACAAATGAACAACTTTCCACAGCAAAACAAATAAAACCCCCAAAAATATAGCCATAGACAGAGTACCTAATTCAACCATGATTTATTAAAAGAACTAAGCGCTTAAGTCTTGTGCAACTATCCCAAAGACTTCATCACCACTTAAGTCTGATGAAGTCTTTTGGATAGTTGTACAAGATGAAAGCTGAAGAAAGAATGTATTTAAAATCTATTATGCAAGACAGAAGTATCACGATTATGAAACCGTATAAGGGTGGGTGAGTGGTTATCATAAACAGCATCGCTACTCTGTTACTCTGCTAAAATGTTTCAATTGTTCTCCAATGAAAATACGTACAAATGTGTATCTGTTAGCAAGAATAATGTTGCTTTTGCAAAATTTGATTTCTTGTTATTGGATATGGTCTTACAAAGGGAACTTGACCACAAGGAATGGGAATACTTTAATGCTGTTAGACCTAAAGTGGCTTCTATATTCGGTATTCACAAGATTCATTAAGTCTTCTACAGATCCACCTGTTAGACCAATTGCATCCGCTATGGGATCAAAACCTGAACACCTAGTAAAATTTATTGATTACAAATGTAAAAATGTTTTGAAGACAAAAACATATATTAAAGGACTCATGGCACTTGTTAGAATCAAGTACTGATATTTGATGCTAACATTGTATTTATTACAAGTGACGTGGTGGACTTTTTCTCTATTATATCCCACAATACTGGTGTGGAGTGTTTTCTTGAATTTTTGTCTGAGTTTTCTGATTTGCCTACTAGTAAGATTTCCATTATCACATCCCTTCTGGAGTTAGTTTTGACTAAAAATGTATTCATTATGAAGGGGGATTTATCCACCAGACATCTGGAGTAGCTATAGGAGCAGCATATACTCTAATTTATTATTGTGTTAGCTCATTGGGAAGACCTATATGTCTTTACTGAAGAATTTATGTTTAAAGTTCATGGATACTTTAGATTTATGGATGATATACTGATCCTGTGGAAAGTGATAAAGGACCACTGGTTGGAGATGCTTAGTAGGTGGGAAGGTACAACAGAATTCCTCAGGTTTGGATGGAAGGATACTATAAATTATCTAGATATTAAATTGTTGAAAAATTGCACATTTAATTCTTTTGTTTCAGTGTTGTATAGGAAAGAGACATTTTTGGACATCTGTCTCCATTTCCAAAGTTTCCAAACTTGCCATCCTGCACATCAAAATAAATCAGTAGTTAAGGATCAGATGGTAAGGCTATCAAGGCTACTTACTTAGCAAGAAACCTTTACAGATGAACTCTACCACCTATTATGTATGTTTGTGGCCAGGAGATAGCCTATCAAGCTACTACACAATATTAGGGATGAAGTTATGCAGTTATGTAACGGCTAATTTTCCCCCTATATTGAGAAGGTCACCACAGGATCAAAGTATAGATTTCTGACATAAGGGATAACACTTCAGTTACTTCAGATATACTGATATTGTCACTTCCCTTTAGTATTGACATATTAAGATATGTTAATGCAGTAAAATTAAGCTGGGACATTATAGTACCTCCAGAGTTGAAAACACTAGTTGAGCTATCTCTGATGATTGTGTACAGTAAAGGAAGAAGCATTAAATCCTTGATCAAGAACAACACTGGTAGATGGACAACTGTGTATACTAAAGGTATTATGTTCAAATGTGATAGATGCAAAATTTGTAGGTACATACACGAGGGGCCTTATGATTCAGTTGTTAATTATGATAGAACTATACCTTGTGCAAGTAAATGCAAATGCAATATTTATTTATTTAGCTACCTGTACCTCATGCAACATTTTTTTATGTTGGGAAAATTAAAAGAAATGATCCATGAATGTCTATACATGATGAAATTGTGCAAGGTTACTAATGCCCTGTATAAGTATTCTTTGAGTTGTCCCTCCTTTAAGAAATGTGTGCTTTTCATTATTGACTGGGTTATTATAGAATCTTTCAAGGGTGATCTGGATGTTCTTTTGGAATATAAAAAACTTACATGGCAAGTGAAGCTTAATGCCTCAGTGTCCCTGGGAATTAATGATATTATTTCTTTATCAGTATTGTTGAAGAAGAGAGCACAGATTTTGGATTTTATGCTGACTCAATGCCTTTCTTATATGCTGATTTAATGCCTTTTAATATCATTTCACTTGGATATATATTTAAATTACTCATTTTAAATTACCATATTTTAACAAACCCATTTTAAATGCACACATTTTTAATATATACATATTATTTTTGATGCATTTGAATGTGTATTTTTAAATAGATACATATTTTTGAAATTTTCTAATATCTGCTAATATTAGGGTGTCTAGCACTTTAAATTTGTGTATGTTTTTAATTAAACATGGTCATTCACTGGTTCTGATAAAGTATTTAGGTATTTATAAGGCATGTTTTCGAATACCACTTAACTCTGATGAAGTCTTAGGGATACTTGTATAAGATGAAAGCACTTAGTTCTTTCAATAAATTGTGGTTGAATTAAGTACCCAGTCTACAGCTATATATATATATATATATATATATATATATATATATATTTTTTTTTTTTTTTTTTTTTGTTACAACAGGGTCTTCTACAGTGTTAAAGCAAGAATGACATCAGTTAACATAAACAGGACAAAAAGTTGTGAAGAGATGATGCTGATTATTCAAACAAAATGGTTTATCCAATAATTTATAAACATGAGCAGTCTTACAGTTGACAGACAAGGGCGAATATTGAGATGACAGAAGGTACAAAAAATGAATTCAGCAATGCCCTGAGTTCTCCTTTAGTGCAACCAACATTGAGATGCTCCAAAAGTTTGGTCAACAAATATGAGGAAAGGTTGAAACAAACACCAGTACACAAATAACAGGAAGAAGGAAAAGAACAGTACATGATGCAAACAATGGAATGACAGCAGCAGTGGCATGAGTACAGGAATTGATTGTAGATGGTATGGACATTTTAAAATGAAGGTACTTTAAATATTAGAGCATATTTTAATTACAACATTTTTAATTTTATTGATCTTGACATTGGTCCAGAACACCACAGTTTATTTATAAAGAGATTTACATTCATCCCTTCTGGCAGAGCCAGTCTTGATCAAACTTTAATTGATTTAAAGCTGTTTACGAGAAAAATAAACTTGAAAATATATATTGGTGTTACCAAAGACTTGTATATCAATAACTCAAAAACTATATACATACCAAAACCCAAGTCTGAAGCATCAAATGCAAATAATTACAGGCCAATAGCACTCATAAATAATGATATCAAAATTCTTTCCACAGTCCTAGCCAGTAGAATGAAAAACATCTTACCTCTTATCATATATTCTGAACAACTAGGTTTTATGAACAACAGACAAATATATAACAATACACTCACCACTGATTCAATCATTAGTTTAAAAGCGAATGATAAATGCCCCAGCTATACACTCTCAGTAGATGCAACCAAAGCTTTTGATAGGGCAAATTTTGATTTTTTATTAAAGATACTCAAGAAATCTAGCATCCCTGAAGACTATATAAACATGGTTAGGACTTTATACAATAATGCCAAGACAAAACTATGTATAAATAAAAAGCAATCAAAACCTATTCAAATTCTGAACAGTACAAGGCAAGGATGCCCACTATCACCATATCTGTTCAATATATACATAGAGCCTCTACTTCTTAAAATATCACAAAGAACTTGTCACCATCTTATGAATATTTCAAAAATCCCAATAGAGGATACAGCTTTTGATGATGATTTAAACATCTATTTTGAATTCCCAAATACAGATTTGAATAAGATATTAAACTCAATTTAAAAATTCTCAAAAATATCCATTTATGTCATTAACATAAAAAAAACAGTAATATTCCCTCTGAATACTCTAGGACATAAAACATCTATTTCTCTAAAACTGAAATAAAAGTCAATTATAATCTTAAATATCTGGGTATCATGTTCACTCACCCCCAATCTGATATGACTAAAAATAATTTGTTCAAAACCTGGACTACTATCACTGAGGACACTAAGAGATGGTTAAATCTCAATATATCTCTACTATCTAAGACAGCTGTAGTTAAATAAATATTCTTCCAAGATTATTTTTTCATTTTAGTGCTATTAATCAATATATACCCAAACACTTCTTCTGCAAACTTGAAACACTACTAAGTAAATTTATTTGGCTTCCAATAAATAAAAGAATAAAATATTCCAGATTAAAGTTACCCAAACAAAAAGGGAGGCTAGGTCTACTTGAATTCCAAACATACTATAACATTATAAATGCTAGTCGAATTATACAAATAGCAAATTTTGAACTATTCAACAAAGCATGGTATCCACTATGGATTAAAATATATTACAATCATCTAATCTAAATGTAATTTAAATCCTAAAGCAGTACCCTTTTTGAATTCTAAGACGTTAAAGTATTTTAAGGTCCACCCCATAATCATAAGAAGTACACTGATATTTCAAAAGCCGGTATCCTCCCTAAATCTTAAAGATACTTTTATACTGGGACAACCAATACACCTTAACCCTAATATTAAACTAAATAATACTATGATAAACCTGACTCAGTACCCCAAAATCAAAGACATGTGGATGGGGATGGGTTCTCTATCAGGTTAAAAGCCTTTCAATTGAAAACATTAGACAAAGATTCCAAGTAAATAAAAGTTATAACACCATAATCAACCAATTAACATACCTGATTAACACAATCCCCGGGATTCATGAAGCTCGGCGCAAGGCCGGCGTAAGGCTTGCGCCGGCGGTGCAGTGAATAGCCGGCGCAGTAGCGCCATATGCATATTAATGAGAGTGCACCGGAATCACAGACACGTGCGTAGTGTACGTGAGCGAGCCCAGGTAGGATGCGTCTGGAGGCGTGTCTAAGCCGGCATGAGGTGAGCAACCTAATGTGCTGACAGCCACGGTCCGCCCACAACAGTAATGGCAGCAGCCAGGTCCCGTGCAGAATGAAACGCACGTACAGTATGCAACATAGTACCCGTCCCAAATTAACGGAGAAGCAAATACAAGCCACGAAGGCATAAGTGTACCCGTCCAAGGAGCAAAGGATACGCATAAGACCGCGTTCGTCCCGCAATGCACCATCAGTGTTTACACTCAGAGAAGGTGTACAGCCGCATGTCAGCGCACCGCACCGACATAGGAGCAGCGATTAAGGTCACCACCTGTCCCACATTGGTTGGGGCAGTCCCTCTATGGCCAGTTGTGTCCCGAAAAAACATATTAGAAATGGCTGATGTGCTACGATTGTAGGACACAACGATATCCCGTATTTAATGTAATGGTAGCATGAAGTGGTTATGTCTGTAACAGAAATGCCTAAATGACATAAGAAACAGAATAAGCAAGCAAATCGCCACAACAATAAGCTTATATCTAGGCAAACAAGTGAAGTTCTATGCTATATAGTGACCGTGTGTATGTGTCGGCCTGTAAAGTCAGATGTGAGTCCCGGAAATATCCCAGATCGGAAACTGGAAAAGGTGGAAACCCCAGTAGCGACATGGGCATGGTCACCAGGGTTACCTGCTGTCCCAATGTGCCATGGACAGTCCCTGATTGGACAGTTGTGTCCCTGCAACAATCGGAAAAATGGAAAATGACCTCCGATCCCCTGCCAAGAAAATTCCCGCAATATACATGTAATAGTAGCATGAAACATATACATTACTATATGAAACACAGACATGGCATAAGAAAATAAATAAGGAACCCAAATGCTTACAGAATAAGCTTATAGTATGGCAAACAAGTGAAGTTCTGTCAACTGCACTAGCCGTGGGTACGTGTAGTCCTGCAAATTCCGAAGTGTCCACATAACATGCCCCACTATGGGCATTGGAAAAGGTGCCAACCATAATGGTCACAAGCAGTAGTGAGAGTACATAGCCGGGTAGCTGTGTTGACATAACAACAGTAAGGAACCAAGATACCTCAAACACAGGCAAACATGTGCATAGCAACATATCCCACACCCAGCAACGTCTCTGTTGCATACACTGGACGGCGTATGATGAAGTGTAATATCCAGAAGCAGAACCCATGCATTCGGATGTACTACACAATAGCCTCATTGTACATGTCAGTCCCACCCATGTATACCTCTGCACCCAAACCTGCTAGCATCCGTGTGCAGCTATACAACCACACACAATGTGCATACCCGCAATTTGGTAAGATGTTCGTGTTAGGCAATGCCACGCGGGCAAATACGTACCCCACATGTCACCAACCCACCGCAGGTACAGATATGTAAATGGCTGCATGTGAATGTGTCAGCAGAATGTGTACATCCCGCATGTAGTATGCACCCGTCCAAACCATATAGGTTTGCATACGACACGGTGCACATAACTGTACACATGTGGACAAGTCGGGTCGTTGGACCACCGCATGGATGATTATCTATGCAGTGAAGTCGATCACATATAGCGGAACAGGTGCCTACCAAACAGGACATCCTAACAGGGTGCTACAGGCAAAGAAGGGGAAGCTGGGACATCACATGTGGAGAGTAGCGTTGCTGGACGGACAAATACACACGGTCAAGGTAAAGGACGGAACAACATGCATACGGCCGGATCGATGTTGTTCGAAAAATATATAGAAACACATATGAAGTTCCAGTCTAGACTCGAAATACTATATAATGCATTGAATTGTACCGTACAATATGGCAGTAGAACTAAGCCTGCATGTAATTGGTGAAGCTAAGCTGTAGTGTGATGGAATTCTGAACCTGGCAGTAAGCAGTACAGCAGGCTCATGTCTGTCAGCATTAATTATTTGCTGGGTTACAGAACAATAAATGTATGTACATGCATAACAGCACTCCTTCCCCAGAGGAGGATGGCCTTGTGAGCTCTATCGAAGATAACAGTACAACTCCCTACCAGAGAGACAAAGCAACGTATTAAGAAATTAACTGTCCACTGTATCGTAACAGTCTAGGGTCCTTGAAACAGCTACAATCACAGAAGGATACTGTAATGTACAAGGTGCCTTGCAAGGCTGTGTTATTCCCATGGGAAAACATATTAAAAGCACGACCCCAGCACCCACGTATGTATAGACTATTGCGGACCATAGTGATGGAAATGCCCTGTGAACGACCACGTCAGTAAGGTGGGCAAAAGCTGATTGTAAACACTATATAAAGAAACTGCTCACTGTATAGAGTCAGACAAAACACACATACTTGGACTGTATATTATTTAGCCTGCCTGTGTACACTACTAAAACTTTCCGAACTCGAGCCTCCTGTGTTATCGGCTGTCACATAGAAAAGCCTACTGATAACTACAGTCTGGTTTTAACAACTTATTCCACATTGTGATCCTTGTAATCCGGAATTCCCTTGGTAAGCTACAGGTCACAGTGCATGGCTGGTTAGACATGTACGCAGGAGAATATGCATAAATGGTTCTTCTTGAATGAAAAGACCTCCGACTGAATTGTTGTGTGTAAAGAGGCTGTTTACTGCCTGATCTGTGGCTGTAAAGCGGGAAACTGGATCCCAAGAAGAAAACGTGCAGCCTTAAACAGGAGGCCCAGGTAAGGAGTGTTTGCCTTTTCGTCTCTATTGTAGATCAGGGACCAGACTACATTGTGTTTCTGTTAACAGTAGTGATATCGGGTCGAAGACCTACCCACATACTGTTAAATCTGAACATAGGTCAGGGGAACACACAGCAGAGTAAATAGTGATTGTAGACACTACAGTGGATACAGGGAAGGAGACACAACGTGGTACGACAGAAGGGTACGTAGCAGTCGTGTAGAGGATATGGGAGATTATTGAAGAAACAGATCATGTGATCCGCGTTTGACGGGTGACGTGAAGAATATGCAATCGCAGAGAGCACATAATGTGAGTTACGCAGCAAAATGGGGTAATAAATATGACATTGATGGTATATTACACAAATTATCGTTACTGAAACATTGTAATCCCTGCAAATTTGATGCACATGTTCCAGGGTAAACACCTGTTCCACCCTAAGAGGGACAGTCCCTCTTTGGCCAGCCGTGTCCTGTAAACAAACCGAACAAATGGCAAATGTCCTGATATCTCAGGACAAACATTTCCCAGATATCTATCAAAATGGTAGCATAAAACAGTAATTTGTATGTGGAACAGCAAAATATAATAATAAACAGAATAAGCAACTGAAATGCTACAACAATTGGTCGCTCTCCTGGCAAAACATGAATTCCTGTCCTATGTACTGGCCGTGGGTATGCATTTTCCAGGA